>NC_090764.1:64650255-64745255 GCF_036898095.1 Palaemon carinicauda | reverse complement strand
GATTAAATACATTTTTTTAGAGAAAGCGGCATTTTATATTTCATAATTTCCTTTTGTTTACCAAAAGCTCTCCATCTCATGCTTATCCTTCATTTAGTTTCGGTCTCATGTCTTTGGGAAATATTTACTGTCTGTCCTAAGTATGTACATTTATTAAATAAATCTAGAGATTTGTCAATAATTCTTATTTGCTGTCTCTACATTTTCATTGAATATTATCTTTGTTTTACTCATATTCATTTTCAGTGCTACAATTTTGCTATCTCTATTCAAATCTTCGATTATTTTCTTTTAGTTCTTCCCACGATTCACTTAAAAGAACTGTCATTTCCAAATCTTAAGTTGATAAGGTATTTCCCATTGATGTTAATTCCTAAATTTTCCTAATATAGATTTTTAAAAACTTCTGATATGCATGCTGTGGATAATTTAGGAGATATTGTGTCTCCCTGTCGAACTCCTTTCTCAATTGGATTTTTGTTACTATAATTACGTAGTTGTAGAACTGTACTTCCCGTACAGATATCTTCAAGTATTCTAACATAAGATTCACCTTTTCCCTGCCTTCGAAGTGCTTTCATTAGCTATCAAAGTCTTTTTTATAGTTTATAAATGCTATACATAGGCCTACAGTGGTTTTTCGTACTCTCTTGATTTTTCTATTAGCTGGTTAATTAAATAGATAGGGTCAGTTGTTGAATACCTGCTTCTAAAGCCTGCCTGATCTCTTGATTGATTAAAGTCTGGCTTTCTTTCAATTCGGCGTAATACTATCTTTGTAAATATTTCATATATTACGTAAAGTAAACTTATTGGGCAGTGATTTTTCAGGTCTTTTGTATCTCCCTTTTTTGTGAATTAGTATAATGATAAAGTTTTTCCAAATTGTAATTGTAGAACATTCTTGTAGACATTTTATGTAAAGTTCAGCAAGTTTAATGACTATAAAATCCCTTCCATCTATTTATAAATCAATTGTTAGGCCATCTTCTCCTGCTGCTTTACTTCTTCAAGCCTTCCAATACTTTCTTTACTTCTCCTACTGTTACTTTTGTACCGGTTCAAGTGTTTCATTATTTCTTTTGATAAAGTTATTTCTTATATCACTATTGTATAGAGATCTTCTGTAATTTTTATCAAACAACCTTTTATTATTTCTATTTTCATCATATAAAGGAATTATCTGTTGGTGCTCTGTTCCAAGTCTTCTTTTCATCAATTTGATGTTTCTTCCTTTCTTTAATGTTTCATCACTTTTGACCTGATTGTGTTGGCAAATGTCTTAAGTTTTTATTTTATGTATTGTTTTGGATAATTCTGCTAATTCTATTTCATCTCTCCTGTATTTTATTCCCATTTTCAATCATTTCTTTATTAGGTCTTTGTTTTTATCATAACTGATTTCAAGGTAGATTGGGAAAAAATTAAAGATTAAGATTTTCATCAGAAATATTGTTTATGGTACAGGTAAGAAATGCTCAATTACAGTAATGAATATTAACTTAGAAGATTTGCATCTACCTGCCATGCGATAGAATGCTTACACTTCTTTGGGGGTTAAGAGGTTGTTGTCTGTATGTAGGCTATATATATATATATATATATATATATATATATATATATATATATATATATATATATATATATATATATATATATATATATATATATATATATATATATATATATATATATATATATGGAAATTTGAGTTTCATACCCAAAGTCTTAATATACACAATAATAATAAAACATGGCTTACGTCGTACATTTGAGATGGGCACAAACTCAACCCAATGGATAAACTTAACTTTATTTTAGACATTCATCTTAATTGGGTCCAATACATTGAAACCATCTATAACTATTGCTGCATGATTTGTAGCAATACTCTTATATTGTGGACGTCTAGCTTTCATAACTCGATGGGTTATTATTTTTTTTTATTGTTGTTAATGTGTTTAAGATATTTCATTTTGTTTGTTCATTACTTCTTATATCGTTTATTTATTCCCTTATTTCCTTTCCTCACTGGGCTATTTATTTTCCCCGTTGGAGCCCTTGGTCTTCGAGCATCTTGCTTTTCTAACAGGGGTTGTAGCTTAGCTAGTAGTAGTAGTAGTAGTAGTAGTAGTAGTAGTAGTAGTAGTAGTAGTAGTAGTAGTAACAACAACAACAACAACAATAATAATAATATTTTTTTTTCTCTGGATGGGACACCTTTTACCTGTCTTGCTCCTCTGTTTATTGTTTTGGAACTTAATAAGTTGCACTTTTTATAGATTGAAGGAGATGGAATTGCAGTAGTTAATATAGATGCTTCTTTGAAAGTGCAATGCTTCTAAGAATAGGTTCTAATACGTATCTGGGCATTGAGAGACAAATTACAGTCAAGAGATACATCTACAGTGGTTCCCAACCAGGGGTCCATGTACACCAAGTGGGCCTTGGAAGAATTTCAAGGAGTCCATAGAGATTCTACTTATTTTCAAATTTATAATACTGGAATTAGGAGACTCAATAAAATTCAAACTACTGTACACAATACTTAAAACTGAATGTTTAAATACTACAATTGCATTACGTTTGCTAACGGTATTGGGGTTGTCAAACTCACGGCCCACGTGGTAATTTTGGCCATTAAGATGGTCATAAGTGACTCCCGAAATGACAGGGAGATTTGTTACCTCCTGAAATGACGAGTGTCATGAATATACGTGATACGTGATAAGCGAAAGAAAATTAATAAATAACCTTTATTTTATTACGGCAATAGTAAGAGCAATAATTAATTCATATTGCTATTATAATAATACAGCTATTGCAAGTATTATGAAGAGAAGATGCTTATATGAATAAAAATCACTAACTAGTTTAACGGACCGAAGCCACAGCCATTGCTAGTATCCGAACGCAATCATGAGCGGCCAAAACGTTTTTTCGTAAATACACAGACGGGACGTTAAGTCTCTGTATCTGTACAGTAGATACACCTGCATCACTGTTAGACTTTCGGCGTTTTTTCTCTTTTCAACAGGAATCGTAAGTTGTACTTGGGTTTTTATTCAATTTGTTTTACCTAACTATAATTAAATATATACAGAATTGATGTATCTTTAAAATTAAGTTTTGGAAATTTGTAAACATGTCCAAGCCACTCATGTTCATTGTTAGGAGTCTTACTTTTATTTGTATTAAGGGCAATATTAGACAAGGTTAAGCACACTGGGGAGTGTTTTCTAGATTTAAGGGAGTTCTTATCCATGTCAATTGAAAGTTCTATAATCGATTCCTTCTGGGCTTCCCACAATTTTCACTGGTAATATCAAGGCCGTAAATTATGTGAAAAACTCACGAGACTGATACAGCAACTTTGTTTTGACATGGAATACAAGTATAGTTCCTTGCTCTTTTGTACATCAGTCAGGTGGTTGTATACAGCAAGATTTTGGTCCAGCTTCTTCTCTCTTCGCCAGGAAGATGAAATGTTTCTTGATGTACAAAAAAGAAAAATGTGACTCTTCTCTTCGCCAGGAAGTTGAAATGTTTCTTGATGTAAAAAAAGAAAAATGTGACTACTCTCTTCGCCAGGAAGTTGAAATGTTTCTTGATGTAAAAAAAGAAAAATGTGACTACTCTCTTCGCCAGGAAGTTGAAATGTTTCTTGATGTAAAAAAAGAAAAATGTGACTACTCTCTTCGCCAGGAAGTTGAAATGTTTCTTGATGTAAAAAAAGAAAAATGTGACTACTCTCTTCGCCAGGAAGTTGAAATGTTTCTTGATGTAAAAAAAGAAAAATGTGACTCTTCTCTTCGCCAGGAAGTTGAAATGTTTCTTGATGTAAAAAAAGAAAAATGTGACTACTCTCTTCGCCAGGAAGTTGACATGTTTCTTGATGTAAAAAAAGAAAAATGTGACTACTCTCTTCGCCAGGAAGTTGAAATGTTTCTTGATGTAAAAAAAGAAAAATGTGACTACTCTCTTCGCCAGGAAGTTGAAATGTTTCTTGATGTAAAAAAAGAAAAATGTGACTACTCTCTTCGCCAGGAAGTTGAAATGTTTCTTGATGTAAAAAAAGAAAAATGTGACTACTCTCTTCGCCAGGAAGTTGAAATGTTTCTTGATGTAAAAAAAAAATGTGACTTCTCTCTTCGCCAGGAAGTTGAAATGTTTCTTGATGTAAAAAAAAAAAAAAAAGTGACTTCTCTCTTCGCCAGGAAGTTGAAATGTTTCTTGATGTAAAAAAAAAAGTGACTTCTCTCTTCGCCAGGAAGTTGAAATGTTTCTTGATGTAAAAAAAATGTGACTTCTCTCTTTGCCAGGAAGTTGAAATGTTTCTTGATGTAAAAAAAAAGTGACTTCTCTCTTCGCCAGGAAGTTGAAATGTTTCTTGATGTAAAAAAAAATGTGACTTCTCTCTTCGCCAGGAAGTTGAAATGTTTCTTGATGTAAAAAAAAAAAGTGACTTCTCTCTTCGCCAGGAAGTTGAAATGTTTCTTGATGTAAAAAAAATGTGACTTCTCTCTTCGCCAGGAAGTTGAAATGTTTCTTGATGTAAAAAAAAATGTGACTTCTCTCTTCGCCAGGAAGTTGAAATGTTTCTTGATGTAAAAAAAAAAGTGACTTCTCTCTTCGCCAGGAAGTTGAAATGTTTCTTGATGTAAAAAAAAAGTGACTTCTCTCTTCGCCAGGAAGTTGAAATGTTTCTTGATGTAAAAAAAAAAAAGTGACTTCTCTCTTCGCCAGGAAGTTGAAATGTTTCTTGATGTAAAAAAAAAAGTGACTTCTCTCTTCGCCAGGAAGTTGAAATGTTTCTTGATGTAAAAAAAATGTGACTTCTCTCTTTGCCAGGAAGTTGAAATGTTTCTTGATGTAAAAAAAAAAGTGACTTCTCTCTTCGCCAGGAAGTTGAAATGTTTCTTGATGTAAAAAAAAATGTGACTTCTCTCTTCGCCAGGAAGTTGAAATGTTTCTTGATGTAAAAAAAAAATGTGACTTCTCTCTTCGCCGGGAAGTTGAAATGTTTCTTGATGTAAAAAAAAAAGTGTGCCTTCTCTCTTCGCCAGGAAGTTGAAATGTTTCTTGATGTAAAAAAAAAAGTGTGACTTCTCTCTTCGCCAGGAAGTTGAAATGTTTCTTGATGTACAAAAAAAATGTGACTTCTCTCTTCGCCAGGAAGTTGAAATGTTTCTTGATGTAAAAAAAATGTGACTTCTCTCTTCGCCAGGAAGTTGAAATGTTTCTTGATGTAAAAAAAAAAAAAAAAGTGACTTCTCTCTTCGCCAGGAAGTTGAAATGTTTCTTGATGTAAAAAAAAATTTGACTTCTCTCTTCGCCAGGAAGTTGGAATGTTTCTTGATGTAAAAAAAAAATGTGACTTCTCTCTTCGCCAGGAAGTTGGAATGTTTCTTGATGTAAAAAAAAAAGTGACTTCTCTCTTCGCCAGGAAGTTGAAATGTTTCTTGATGTAAAAAAAAAAGTGACTTCTCTCTTCGCCAGGAAGTTGGAATGTTTCTTGATGTAAAAAAAAAAGTGTGCCTTCTCTCTTCGCCAGGAAGTTGAAATGTTTCTTGATGTAAAAAAAAAAGTGTGACTTCTCTCTTCGCCAGGAAGTTGAAATGTTTCTTGATGTAAAAAAAAATGTGACTTCTCTCTTCGCCAGGAAGTTGAAATGTTTCTTGATGTAAAAAAAAAAAGTGACTTCTCTCTTCGCCAGGAAGTTGAAATGTTTCTTGATGTAAAAAAAATGTGACTTCTCTCTTCGCCAGGAAGTTGAAATGTTTCTTGATGTAAAAAAAAATGTGACTTCTCTCTTCGCCAGGAAGTTGAAATGTTTCTTGATGTAAAAAAAAAAGTGACTTCTCTCTTCGCCAGGAAGTTGAAATGTTTCTTGATGTAAAAAAAAAGTGACTTCTCTCTTCGCCAGGAAGTTGAAATGTTTCTTGATGTAAAAAAAAAAAAGTGACTTCTCTCTTCGCCAGGAAGTTGAAATGTTTCTTGATGTAAAAAAAAAAGTGACTTCTCTCTTCGCCAGGAAGTTGAAATGTTTCTTGATGTAAAAAAAATGTGACTTCTCTCTTTGCCAGGAAGTTGAAATGTTTCTTGATGTAAAAAAAAAAGTGACTTCTCTCTTCGCCAGGAAGTTGAAATGTTTCTTGATGTAAAAAAAAATGTGACTTCTCTCTTCGCCAGGAAGTTGAAATGTTTCTTGATGTAAAAAAAAAATGTGACTTCTCTCTTCGCCGGGAAGTTGAAATGTTTCTTGATGTAAAAAAAAAAGTGTGCCTTCTCTCTTCGCCAGGAAGTTGAAATGTTTCTTGATGTAAAAAAAAAAGTGTGACTTCTCTCTTCGCCAGGAAGTTGAAATGTTTCTTGATGTACAAAAAAAATGTGACTTCTCTCTTCGCCAGGAAGTTGAAATGTTTCTTGATGTAAAAAAAATGTGACTTCTCTCTTCGCCAGGAAGTTGAAATGTTTCTTGATGTAAAAAAAAAAAAAAAAGTGACTTCTCTCTTCGCCAGGAAGTTGAAATGTTTCTTGATGTAAAAAAAAATTTGACTTCTCTCTTCGCCAGGAAGTTGGAATGTTTCTTGATGTAAAAAAAAAATGTGACTTCTCTCTTCGCCAGGAAGTTGGAATGTTTCTTGATGTAAAAAAAAAAAAAAAGGGACTTCTCTCTTCGCCAGGAAGTTGAAATGTTTCTTGATGTAAAAAAAAAATGTGACTTCTCTCTTCGCCAGGAAGTTGAAATGTTTCTTGATGTAAAAAAAAAATGTGACTTCTCTCTTCGCCAGGAAGTTGAAATGTTTCTTGATGTAAAAGAAAAATGTGACTTCTCTCTTCGCCAGGAAGTTGAAATGTTTCTTGATGTAAAAAAAAAAGTGACTTCTCTCTTCGCCAGGAAGTTGAAATGTTTCTTGATGTAAAAAAAAAAAGTGACTTCTCTCTTCGCCAGGAAGTTGAAATGTTTCTTGATGTAAAAAAAAAAGTGACTTCTCTCTTCGCCAGGAAGTTGAAATGTTTCTTGATGTAAAAAAAAAAGTGACTTCTCTCTTCGCCAGGAAGTTGAAATGTTTCTTGATGTAAAAAAAATGTGACTTCTCTCTTTGCCAGGAAGTTGAAATGTTTCTTGATGTAAAAAAAAAAGTGACTTCTCTCTTCGCCAGGAAGTTGAAATGTTTCTTGATGTAAAAAAAAATGTGACTTCTCTCTTCGCCAGGAAGTTGAAATGTTTCTTGATGTAAAAAAAAAATGTGACTTCTCTCTTCGCCGGGAAGTTGAAATGTTTCTTGATGTAAAAGAAAAATGTGACTTCTCTCTTCGCCAGGAAGTTGAAATGTTTCTTGATGTAAAAAAAAAAAATGTGACTTCTCTCTTCGCCAGGAAGTTGAAATGTTTCTTGATGTAAAAAAAAAAAAAATGTGACTTCTCTCTTCGCCAGGAAGTTGAAATGTTTCTTGATGTAAAAGAAAAATGTGACTTCTCTCTTCGCCAGGAAGTTGAAATGTTTCTTGATGTAAAAAAAAAATGTGACTTCTCTCTTCGCCAGGAAGTTGAAATGTTTCTTGATGTAAAAAAAATGTGACTTCTCTCTTCGCCAGGAAGTTGAAATGTTTCTTGATGTAAAAAAAATGTGACTTCTCTCTTCGCCAGGAAGTTGAAATGTTTCTTGATGTAAAAAAAAATGTGACTTCTCTCTTCGCCAGGAAGTTGAAATGTTTCTTGATGTAAAAAAAATGTGACTTCTCTCTTCGCCAGGAAGTTGAAATGTTTCTTGATGTAAAAAAAAAAAGTGACTTCTCTCTTCGCCAGGAAGTTGAAATGTTTCTTGATGTAAAAAAAAATGTGACTTCTCTCTTCGCCAGGAAGTTGAAATGTTTCTTGATGTAAAAAAAATGTGACTTCTCTCTTCGCCAGGAAGTTGAAATGTTTCTTGATGTAAAAAAAATGTGACTTCTCTCTTCGCCAGGAAGTTGAAATGTTTCTTGATGTAAAAAAAAATGTGACTTCTCTCTTCGCCAGGAAGTTGAAATGTTTTTTGATGTAAAAAAAAATGTGACTTCTCTCTTCGCCAGGAAGTTGAAATGTTTCTTGATGTAAAAAAAAAAGTGACTTCTCTCTTCGCCAGGAAGTTGAAATGTTTCTTGATGTAAAATAAAAAGTGACTTCTCTCTTCGCCAGGAAGTTGAAATGTTTCTTGATGTAAAAAAAAAAATGTTACTTCTCTCTTCGCCAGGAAGTTGAAATGTTTCTTGATGTAAAAAAAAAATGTGACTTCTCTCTTCGCCAGGAAGTTGAAATGTTTCTTGATGTAAAAAAAAATGTGACTTCTCTCTTCGCCAGGAAGTTGAAATGTTTCTTGATGTAAAAAAAAAATGTGACTTCTCTCTTCGCCAGGAAGTTGAAATGTTCTTGATGTAAAAAAAAAAAAAATGTGTGACTTCTCTCTTCGCCAGGTAGTTGAAATGTTTCTTGATGTACAAAAAGAAAAGTGTGACTCCTCCCTTCGCCAGGAAGTTGAAATGTTCTTGATGTAAAAAAAAAAAAATGTGTGACTTCTCTCTTCGCCAGGTAGTTGAAATGTTTCTTGATGTACAAAAAGAAAAGTTAACTCCTCCCTTCGCCAGGAAGTTGAAATGTTCTTGATGTAAAAAAAAAAAAAGGTGTGACTTCTCTCTTCGCCAGGAAGTTGAAATGTTTCTTGATGTACAAAAAGAAAAGTGTGACTTCTCCCTTCGCCAGGAAGTTGAAATGTTTCTTGATGTACAAAAAGAAAAAAAAAAAGGTGTGACTTCTCTCTTCGCCAGGAAGTTGAAATGTTTCTTGATGCACCATAAAAAAAAGTGTGACTTCTCTCTTCGCCAGGAAGTTGAAATGTTTCTTGATGTACAAAAAAAAAAAAAGTGTGACTTCTCTCTTCGCCAGGAAGTTGAAATGTTTCTTGATGTACAAAAAAAAAAAAAAGTGTGACTTCTCCCTTCGCCAGGAAGTTGAAATGTTTCTTGATGTACAAAAAGAAAAAAAAAAGGTGTGACTTCTCTCTTCGCCAGGAAGTTGAAATGTTTCTTGATGCACCATAAAAAAAATGTGACTTCTCTCTTCGCCAGGAAGTTGAAATGTTTCTTGATGTAAAAAAAAATGTGACTTCTCTCTCTGCCAGGAAGTTGAAATGTTTCTTGATGTAAAAAAAAATGTGACTTCTCTCTTCGCCAGGAAGTTGAAATGTTTCTTGATGTAAAAAAAATGTGACTTCTCTCTTTGCCAGGAAGTTGAAATGTTTCTTGATGTAAAAAAAATGTGACTTCTCTCTTCGCCAGGAAGTTGAAATGTTTCTTGATGTAAAAAAAATGTGACTTCTCTCTTCGCCAGGAAGTTGAAATGTTTCTTGATGTAAAAAAAATGTGACTTCTCTCTTCGCCAGGAAGTTGAAATGTTTCTTGATGTAAAAAAAAATGTGACTTCTCTCTTCGCCAGGAAGTTGAAATGTTTCTTGATGTAAAAAAAATGTGACTTCTCTCTTGCCAGGAAGTTGAAATGTTTCTTGATGTAAAAAAAAAAGTGACTTCTCTCTTCGCCAGGAAGTTGAAATGTTTCTTGATGTAAAAAAAAAAGTGACTTCTCTCTTCGCCAGGAAGTTGAAATGTTTCTTGATGTACAAAAAGAAAAGTGTGACTTCTCCCTTCGCCAGGAAGTTGAAATGTTTCTTGATGTACAAAAAGAAAAAAAAAAGTGTGACTTCTCTCTTCGCCAGGAAGTTGAAATGTTTCTTGATGTACAAAAAGAAAAAAAAAAGGTGTGACTTCTCTCTTCGCCAGGAAGTTGAAATGTTTCTTGATGCACCATAAAAAAAATGTGACTTCTCTCTTTGCCAGGAAGTTGAAATGTTTCTTGATGTAAAAAAAAATGTGACTTCTCTCTTCGCCAGGAAGTTGAAATGTTTCTTGATGTAAAAAAAATGTGACTTCTCTCTTTGCCAGGAAGTTGAAATGTTTCTTGATGTAAAAAAAATGTGACTTCTCTCTTCGCCAGGAAGTTGAAATGTTTCTTGATGTAAAAAAAATGTGACTTCTCTCTTCGCCAGGAAGTTGAAATGTTTCTTGATGTAAAAAAAATGTGACTTCTCTCTTCGCCAGGAAGTTGAAATGTTTCTTGATGTAAAAAAAAATGTGACTTCTCTCTTCGCCAGGAAGTTGAAATGTTTCTTGATGTAAAAAAAATGTGACTTCTCTCTTCGCCAGGAAGTTGAAATGTTTCTTGATGTAAAAAAAAAAGTGACTTCTCTCTTCGCCAGGAAGTTGAAATGTTTCTTGATGTAAAAAAAAAAGTGACTTCTCTCTTCGCCAGGAAGTTGAAATGTTTCTTGATGTACAAAAAGAAAAGTGTGACTTCTCCCTTCGCCAGGAAGTTGAAATGTTTCTTGATGTACAAAAAGAAAAAAAAAAAGTGTGACTTCTCTCTTCGCCAGGAAGTTGAAATGTTTCTTGATGTACAAAAAAAAAAAAGTGTGACTTCTCTCTTCGCCAGGAAGTTGAAATGTTTCTTGATGTAAAAAAAAAAAAAAAAAAGGTGTGACTTCTCTCTTCGCCAGGAAATTGAAATGTTTCTTGATGTAAAAAAAAAAAGGTGTGACTTCTCTCTTCGCCAGTAAATTGAAATGTTTCTTGATGTAAAAAAAAAAAATAAATAAAAGTGTGACTTCTCTCTTCGCTAGTAAATTGAAATGTTTCTTGATGTAAAAAAAAAAATAAATAAAAGTGTGACTTCTCTCTTCGCCAGTAAATTGAAATGTTTCTTGATGTAAAAAAAAAAAATAAATAAAAGTGTGACTTCTCTCTTCGCCAGTAAATTGAAATGTTTCTTGATGTAAAAAAAAAAAAAAAATAAAAGTGTGACTTCTCTCTTCGCTAGTAAATTGAAATGTATCTTGATGTAAAAAAAAAATAAAAGGTGTGACTTCTCTCTTCGCCAGGAAATTGAAATGTTTCTTGATGTAAAAAAATAAAAGGTGTGACTTCTCTCTTCGCCAGGAAGTTGAAATGTTTCTTGATGTAAAAAAAAAAAAGTGTGACTTCTCTCTTCGCCAGGAAATTGAAATGTTTCTTGATGTAAAAAAATAAAAGGTGTGACTTCTCTCTTCGCCAGGAAGTTGAAATGTTTCTTGATGTACAAAAAGAAAAAAAAAAGGTGTGACTTCTCTCTTCGCCAGGAAGTTGAAATGTTTCTTGATGCACCATAAAAAAAAGTGTGACTTCTCTCTTCGCCAGGAAGTTGAAATGTTTCTTGATGTAAAAAAAATGTGAATTCTCTCTTCGCCAGGAAGTTGAAATGTTTCTTGATGTAAAAAAAAATGTGACTTCTCTCTTCGCCAGGAAGTTGAATTGTTTCTTGATGTAAAAAAAAATTTGACTTCTCTCTTCGCCAGGAAGTTGAAATGTTTCTTGATGTAAAAAAAGGGTGTGACTTCTCTCTTCGCCAGGAAGTTGAAATGTTTCTTGATGTAAAAAAAAATGTGACTTCTCTCTTCGCCAGGAAGTTGAAATGTTTCTTGATGTAAAAAAAAATGTGACTTCTCTCTTCGCCAGGAAGTTGAAATGTTTCTTGATGTACAAAAAATGTGACTCCTCCCTTCGCCAGGAAGTTGAAATGTTTCTTGATGTAAAAAAAAAATTGACTTCTCTCTTCGCCAGGAAGTTGAAATGTTTCTTGATGTAAAAAAAAATTGACTTCTCTCTTCGCCAGGAAGTTGAATTGTTTCTTGATGTAAAAAAAAAGTGTGCCTTCTCCCTTCGCCAGGAAGTTGAAATGTTTCTTGATATACAAAAAGAAAAGTGTGACTTCTCTCTTCGCCAGGAAGTTGAAATGTTTCTTGATGTAATAAAAAAAATGTGACTTCTCTCTTCGCCAGGAAGTTGAATTGTTTCTTGATGTAAAAAAAAATTTGACTTCTCTCTTCGCCAGGAAGTTGAAATGTTTCTTGATGTAAAAAAAGGGTGTGACTTCTCTCTTCGCCAGGAAGTTGAAATGTTTCTTGATGTAAAAAAAAATGTGACTTCTCTCTTCGCCAGGAAGTTGAAATGTTTCTTGATGTAAAAAAAAATGTGACTTCTCTCTTCGCCAGGAAGTTGAAATGTTTCTTGATGTACAAAAAATGTGACTCCTCCCTTCGCCAGGAAGTTGAAATGTTTCTTGATGTAAAAAAAATATTGACTTCTCTCTTCGCCAGGAAGTTGAAATGTTTCTTGATGTAAAAAAAAATTGACTTCTCTCTTCGCCAGGAAGTTGAATTGTTTCTTGATGTAAAAAAAAAGTGTGCCTTCTCCCTTCGCCAGGAAGTTGAAATGTTTCTTGATGTACAAAAAAAAAAAAATGTGACTTCTCTCTTCGCCAGGAAGTTGCATTGTTTCTTGATATACAAAAAGAAAAGTGTGACTTCTCTCTTCGCCAGGAAGTTGAAATGTTTCTTGATGTAAAAAAAATGTGACTTCTCTCTTCGCCAGTAAGTTGAAATGTTTCTTGATATACAAAAATAAAAGTGTGACTTCTTTCTTCGCCAGGAAGTTGAAATGTTTCTTGATGTACAAAAAGAAAAGTGTGACTTCTTTCTTCGCCAGGAAGTTGAAATGTTTCTTGATATACAAAAAGAAAAGTGTGACTTCTCTCTTCGCCAGGAAGTTGAAATGTTTCATGATGTACAAAAAGAAAAGTGTGACTTCTCCCTTCGCCAGGAAGTTGAAATGTTTCTTGATGTACAAAAAGAAAAGTGTGACTTCTCTCTTCACCAGGAAGTTGAAATGTTTCTTGATGTACAAAAAAAAAAAATGTGACTTCTCTCTTCGCCAGGAAGTTGAAAAGTTTCTTGATGTACAAAAAGAAAAAAAAATGTGTGACTTCTCTCTTCGCCAGGAAGTTGAAATGTTTCATGATGTACAAAAAGAAAAGTGTGACTTCTCTCTTCGCCAGGAAGTTGAAATGTTTCTTGATGTACAAAAATAAAAATAAAAGGTGTGACTCCTCCCTTCCCCAGGAAGTTGAATTGTTTCTTGATGTACAAAAAGAAAGAAAAAGGTGTGACTTCTCCCTTCGGCAGGAAGTTGAAATGTTTCTTGATGTACCATAAAAAAAAGTGTGACTTCTCGGTTCACCAGGAAGTTGAAATGTTTCTTGATGTAAAAAAAAAAAAAAAATAAAAAAAAAGGTGATACTTCTCTCTTCGCCGGGAAGTTGAAATGTTTCTTGATGTACCAAAAAAAAAAAATAGTGTGATTTCGCTCTTCGTCAGGAAGTTGAAATGTTTCTTGATGTACAAAAAAAAAAAAAAAAAAAAAAAGAAAGAAATAGTGTGACTTATCCTTTCGCCAGGAAGTTGAAATGTTTCATGGTGTACAGATAATTTTTTATCTGTTGGAGATAATGCAATATGAACATTGAGCTCTTCCTTGCTTATTTCGTGGACATTTTAAATCTTCCAGTTTTCAACCAGTTGAACATGAGACTCCAAGGAGAGGCTTCAATCTTGACTAGCCACCGTGATTCAAAACATGCATTTATGGATAAACTGGACCTGTACAAGAAGAGAGCAAGCATAGGAAAATTTATGACGTCTCAGCTAGAGGAAAAATTTTGCCAGTACTATACAGACTTAAGCCCTCAGCATACAGGATTACTAATAAAAAATACGTTCTTATGTCAGTTTGATGATGTGTTAGAAGACACACAAAAAGAGTTAATTGAACTTATCCATGAATCAACAGCCAAGAATGTTTTCCAGTCAACCTCCTTCTGGTCTTCAGTGATGGAATCATATCCAAAAAATGAGTGATCTGACAGTTTGAGTTCTTTTGCCTTTTGCTTCAACCTACCCGTGCAAAAGTGGGTTTTTTTCATTACTTGCAGTAAAAGCAGGATAAGAAACAAGCTGTCTGTGGAAGATTTGAAGTGTGCAATGGCTGCCACTGAGTCAAGATTTCATGAGCTGGTTGTTCAAAACCAACAAGAAAAGTTCCATATTTTTTTTTTGCAACCAATGAAAAGTTTCTTGCACTGCTGTTTTGTGTATATTTTTATTTTATCCACATATGTTCAGTATTTATTTTTATTTTTATTCATATATGTGCTTGCAAGGTCAAAAATAGGACAAGTATTATGCACATAGTTTTTGCATACAATACCTAGAACTATAAAACATTAACCTAAAATTTTTCTTATGTATGTTGCTTAAATAAAAAAAAAAAATGTTGAACGTAATGTTTTCTGATTTCATATAAATAGGCCCACAGCTTAATCTGCATAACAATGGAAGGAATTGTGTATTGATATTCATTAACAGGTGAAAAAGTACCTGGACCAAGTTTCTCAAGCTGTTTTTGCTTAGTCACCATAAAATCGGTTTTGTTTTAAATTGATTGTGTTGTTTAACAGTCATCCATTCCCTAACACTGGTAAGAACTTGTTTTAATAGCAGTTCATTCATGGAGAAGGATTAAGTTTGAGAATGATCAGATTGATTGAATTTTGTGTGTATATATATATATATATATATATATATATATATATATATATATATATATATATATATATATATATATATATACACACACACACACACACACATATATATATATATATATATATATATATATATATATATATATATATATATATATATATATATATATGTGTGTGTATATATATATATATATATATATATATATATATATATATATATATATATATATATATATATATATATATATATATATATATATATATATGTGTGTGTATATATATATATATATATATATATATATATATATATATATATATATATATATATATATATATATATATATATATATATATATATATATATATAACACAGAGTAGAGTAGAATATTCCGTAAAAGAGCATATATATCAAATAGAGTAAATAAAAATGTTCTAAAATAAAGTTCTAATTTATTAGATTTAGCAACAAGAAATAACTTTTATCTTTAGATAAGATAAACTAAATAAAATGTAATTTCCCAATTTCTTTTCTGACTAACCATGAAGAATATAACTACATCATCATCACAACCTTTGTAAACAAAGTGGAAATAACACTAAACACACATGGGCAAGACAAGTAACAAACATTATTTTTTGCTTTTCATAGAAGGTAAGATGTGTCACAAAATATGAGTTATAATTTCTCTTGATATAATAGATTATATGATATTTTTGAGTTTGAATGTGTCTCATAAGTCAACGTTAATGTTATGACATGGTCCAAGTTCAACTTGTTGAAGTTCAAACTTTCGGCGGTGTTATTTCAATGACTTAATAGAATAATCCTCATTTATTTTGGTGGGTTTATTCCATTAAGTCAAAGGCAAATACCTAAAGATTTTTCGAAAACGAATTAGACATTTATGAGGTAGATTTTTAAAAAAGTGGATTTCATGAAATCGTAAAATGATTTAAAGGCTGCGCATTAATGACAGAGACAAGGGATAGTGACATTGTCTTAGCAAGCAGAACAATGCCCTAGAGATTGACTATAGACACATATGCTCAGTGCCCAAGCCCCCTCCCTCCTCTCTCCAACCCACCTAGGCCTAAGGAGGGCCAGGTAATGGCTGCTGATGACTCAGCATAGACCTATGTGCTCCCCCAAACCCCTCCCATCCTTAGCTCACAAGGATGGTGACGTCGCAGCGACTAAAGGAACTAACGAGTTTGAGCGGGACTCGAAGCCCAGTCTGGCGTTCACCAGTCAGGGTCGACACCATATCTATCGGGGTCTTAGGCCTCCTTTGTATATCAGCAACCAGTGCCTTCCATATGCATAGAAAATTGGAATTTGCTTCCCATTTTTGAGTCTGTTATTCTGCAAAACCTCTACTCAAGAACACCCTCTAAGCTAAACTTCCCCACCTAACCTAACCTAACTTACAAGCCGTGTCCTTACCTAACAGGGGTGCTAACGCTCCTCCCCAACCCCCCTTACCCTGCCGTATGCTTAGCCGGGCGTCATCACACACATGTGACCGATATCATACATGCAAACCCCCCTTACACTGTGTCATTAACTTGCCCTAAGACAGGTCATAACCTTGTATTTAATTCTCTAACTGATTCCCAAATGAAACTTTTTTCATCCCTACATGAATAGAAAGCTGAAATGGTTATTAACCTTTGAACTAGGAAAATAAAGGTTAAATATACTGTATACTTTAATTTCTAACCATATACTGTACTATCTATGAACCATACATTATGTAATTTTATTATAGAATTGTACAATATTAGTCAGGACATTGAAACACACACGTGAAAAGATGGTATTTGTTTACAAGAGCATGTTTTCCATTTACTCCAAAATTATGCATTGCTGCAGCTCTCTTCTCTTTGTACTGTACAGTAATTAGGAGGTTCTTCAAATGCTGGGAAAGCAAAAAATAGCAAGATATGTTGCGGGAGGAGTTGGTGAAGGAGGTACTAAGCGACCAGGAACTGACTCGTCAACATAGTCAATCAAAGAGAAGTGTGTGACGTCAGCGTATATTTGGTATATATTCAAAATGGATACTAAATTAAAAATGGATCACTTACTTAAAAGTGTCACTATTTTTTAATTGTATATTTTATTTGGTATTACTTGACAATAAATCTTATTTTTTTAAGAAACTTTTTACGAGAAAGACTATTTTTGCAGTGTATGACTGTTTTCATTGGTGGGAAATTGGCAGGCATCCTTAGGCAGTGGTCAATAGATGGCATTAGTGTAGCAAAACGTCGTCTGAGGAAACTAGTCATTCTCAAAATAGTTTCTTTAAAACAAGACTTTAATATGTTTTATATCAAATATTTACCAACTATGAAATATACATTTCACAAATAGTGACACTTTTAATTTATTATATATTTTGAATATATACCAAATGTACGCTGACGTCACAAACCTCTCTTTGGTTGACTTTGTTGACGAGTCGGTTCCTTAGTGATGACGCCACAATCCTATTACATAATCTGCATAGTATGACTTGCATTATGTGATTTATTTTCTTTTTTTGCAAGAATGTTTTAAAATTTCAGCTTACTAAGCATAAGTATGTTTATAATGTAGGGAAATATATTATTTTCAAATATATATTTGTCCTACTAGTATATTTCCCTTAGTCAATTTGCTATTTAGAGTTTTTCTCGAGCGTACAGTCATTTTACGCTTGTATTTCTAAGGGAGATGTCAGATATTAAACGATCGTTTGTTCCGTAACCGAAATACAAACCACGCGATTTACATTGGGTTTACCTTTTAGCGTAGCTGAAATGGCGAGCCATTAGAATTTACCGAGGGTATATTACCCCCGCGCTAGTTAGCGGGGGGGGTTTGGCAGCTAGCTACCCCCCCCCCCCCCCCCACACACACACACACACCGGTGAAGCCCACTTCCACTTTTGGCTCGGACTGAGACGGACGTCTCTGTCTTTGTCCTCGCTTGGCAGCCATTGTTTGTTTTGTCTTTACTTAATCACTTACTTTTCTTTTACTCAATATATATGTAAACATTTTTCATGTTTGTATATATATTTGAGTATAGAAATCAGTAAGTTTCCTTTTCAAAGATTTGTGCTTGTGTGTGTAGTGTACGATATCTCCGTGGAGCCCTCAGCAGTTTAGGCCACCACGGTGTAATTTTATGGGTTGCGATCGAGTTTGACTTCGGTCTTTCTCTCTCTCTCTCTTGAGGTTGTTCACCATTTTACTACGTTACTACGCCTGTTGTAGCTTCCTTCCCGTGTGGGGGGGTTGCTACGCCGTACGTTTTGTCTCAATTAGTTTATGAATCTAATTGTATTAGTTAATTTTTCAGCTTTGTAGAACGATTCCTTTCGGGGTTTTCGTTCTTTCTTTAGTGTTCATTCATTTTTAAATTACATAATTACATAGTTACATAATTATAATTGTTATAATTCTGTTTTGGTTACAGCTCTCCTTCCGTGAGTGTAGGTGGTTGTGAGGGCACGTGCCTGTTGTGTAATTCTTGTTTTCCTTTCCCTCCGGATTCTTCTTCGGAGCCTTCCCGGGGGAATGAATGTGTACTAATGTTTTTTGTTTTATTTTTTTTTCACAGTTACCGATCTAGTTCGTTTCTGTAATATGGCAATGGTGTGAGCTGTCTTGTTGAGGCCTGGGGATTCGGCTGTTGCTGCCTCCCCTTTGGATTTTCGTCAGGGGCGTGTCTCCTTCTACTGGAAGTACTCCCGTGACGATTGACAGCTCTCCAGTTCATTTTAGAACTCTCAGGAGGCTTGCCTCCTTGGGTGGGTAACTTTCCTTCCGAGGGAAGTTTTTCCTGTCCAGGCTTGAGTTTTTCCCCTTTTGGGGGGTTCTTCTCTTGCCTTTTTTTCGTGCGACTATGCTCTTGGTGCTGAGCGGTCGCACCTGCAGTTTTGCTCAAGGGGCTGGGCAACTGCAGGAGCCCCTCTTCGGAGGATTGCTCCTTTTAGGTCACTGACTGACCAGTCTCTTCTACGAAGTGTTTCTCTTTCGTTCGCGAGAGAGTACACTCATAGAGACTCCTCTTCGGAGGATTCTTCTGCTGTTGTTGCTGTTGGCCTCCTTCGCCGCAAGGCTCACCGTCCGCCTCGTCGTAAGGGCCTCCCATCTCCCTATAAGGGTGCTAAGAGGCGCCTTTTTGAATCTCCGTATGCAGCCTACAACTTCTTCTTCTTGATCTTCCGCCCCTGGTGCAGGCAACGGTCTTCCCGACGGACATCGTTCTTCCCGACGGACAACGGTCTTCCGACGGACATCAGTCTCCAGGCGGACAGACAACGGTCTTCCGCCGGACATCAGTCTCCCGTCGGACAACGATCCCTTCGGGGCAAAGGGTTACCTCCCACGGGGGTTCTTCCCTTGCGTGTCAGGGTTCCCCTGTGCGCCCTTCTGCTGTGTTCTCTCCTGCTCAGTGTTAGCGCACAAGCGCTCTCCTGCTTATCAGCGCTTTCCTGATCGCTAGCGCTCTCATGTTCGCCAGCGCTCTTCTGTTCGTCAGCGCTCTCATGATGATCGTCTCTGCTGTTCCTGTTGGTTCCTGTTACGCGCCCACGTTCGCCCTCGCGATCTAGAACTTCGGTTCAGGTCTGGGTCAAGGATTCTTCTTCACCGCACAGGCTTCCACGCGTTGCCTTCTGCTCGCCAGCGATCACCAGCTCGCCAGCGACCTTAGACGCGTCAACGTTCACCTGCTCGTCAGCGATCTCCTACGCGTCAACGATCGCCACGCGTGTCAGTTCCCCTGAACACCATCAGTAGCGATCTAGCGCTCGCCTGCTGTGGACCACGATCTCCGGTAGCTGAGTCTTGCCGTAGATCTTCCTCCTGCTCGCCATCGCTCACCTTTACTTCTGTCCTTCTATGCGCCAGCTTTCTTCAATCGCCAGCGCACATCTGCGCGCCCTTCTTTGCCACGCACCAATGGGCGCCAACGATTTTCTGACCGTCTAGGATCGCCTGATTAGCAGCTTGCTTCAGCGCTCACCTTCCTGATGCACCTGCGCGCCTTCTGTTAGCGCGATGCGCGCTAACCATCATTAGTCTCTCTCGCGTTGGCAATCGCCTACGCGCCCGCGCGATTCTTCACCTGCGCGCTAGCGTTTTGTTAACGCACCACCGCTCGCCAACGCGCCATCGCTTGCCAATTCGCCTTCACTCTCCTATGGGCCATTGCTCGCCAGAACGCGCCATCGCTCGTCAATGCGCCATCGCCTGCCTACGCGCCATCGGTCTCCCGATCGCCTGCACTCACCCGCGCGGCCACACGCCCACGTGCCTGCACGCCTACGCTCATGCGGAACCGCGCTCATGCTCTCCAATGTTCGCCCGCGCGCGAACCAACGGTCTTCCATCGCGCGGACGGACGGTGTTCCGTCGCGCGGACCGACGGTGTTCCGTCGCGCGAACTGACGGTGTTCCGTCGCGCGGACCGAGGGTGTTCCGTCGCGCGAACCTACGGTGTTCCGTCCCGCGAACAGACGGTGTTCCGTCGCGCGAACAGACGGTGTTCCATCGCGCGAACCTACGGTGTTTCTTCGCGCGAACGTCGGCTTAATTCTTGCAGTATCCATTGCTCGCCTATGGGTTATCGCTCGCCGACCACCATCTCTCGCCCTTCCTACCACGCTCGCCCTCCTTCTGTGCTCCTTCGCTCACCTTCGTTTGCGTTCCTGCGTGCCCGCCCATGGGCGCTTCCACGTTCGCCCACGCGCAATTCATTGATTTACCATCGCGCGAGCGCCAGGGCGATTGCGACTGCGATTCCCATTGGGGTTTCGCAGCATGGCCGGCCTGGCGAGTCTTCTGGAGCGTATTTCCAGAACACGGCCTCACCCCGTAAACGCAGAGCATGGCACCTGCAAGAATAGGAAGAATCTTCAGGGAGGTCTGAGCAACATTCTTCTTTCCAGAGCCTGGGTTAGCCCTTCCCCGTCATTCCCTGGAAGGGTTTTTTGGCGGGGAGCTTTCCGTTCAAGATTTCTCCATCGGCCAAGGGGTGACTGATTTACCCCTTCCTCTTCTCTATCTTGTGAAAGGGGCTTACCAGGTCCTTTCCCTCCTCGGTTGTGACCCGAGGTTTTGTTCAGGAAGCTACAGGAAGGTCATGAGTACTTTCCTCCTCTCGGGCTCAAGCACCCTTGGCGTTTCGTCGTCAAATATCGAACTTGCGGGCAAGCTCGATGTTGGACCATCTGGACGCAATGACCGAGGGCTTCCTTTCGGGTGTCTTATCCGTGACAACCTCAGACACCCTTCCATCCTTGAGAAGAGTTTGTTTGTGCCCAAGGACAGAGACATAGACAGCGGCTGTGCGGAGGAAGTCGACTTCCTTTTTCACTCCTCCAAGGCGCTTTCTTCCAGACCCTGCAGGGCTCCAGCGCCTCTTTCTTTCAACCACGTCGGCCTAAGTTATCGGACCGGCTACGACAACTGAGACAAGGTGTCCAATTGCAGTTCCCTCCTGTCAGGAACAGATGGCACGGGAGGCTCTCCCGGGGTGGCATAGTCCTAGAGGGAACGGCAGAGTTCACGAACTCTAGGATTAGCACCCCCCCCCCCCCTTGCAGGTTTCACGCTGAGAGGATGCCTAAGGTTACTCATCCGGATGACAGCTTCCCGATGCCCATTCCTGCACGATGTAGTGGTTTGCGGACTGTGGCCAGAGGCAGCACCCGAACTGCCTAGTGTCTGAATGCCGACCACAACCAGACGTTCACTACACAACAAATATACAATGGTGTAATACCCAAAAAACCCTAAGTAACAGGTCAAGAGAACGGAGCTCTGGGCACCACCCCTTGATTTATACTGGGCAAGGGGACCCAGCTTGAATCTTGGTTTTTATCATACCTTTCATTGGGCTAGCTGGATTATAAATAAAGGTATAAGAACATTAGGTGAAAGGGATTATTATAAGTTACTTGAAAGATTATAAAAACAGTGGCTGAGTAGGGGAACTCAGTGGTTTAAGGAACTGGAATGAGATGCTGTATTATAAAAACAAGAAAAAAAATATTTAACCAAAACTGTTAGGATTACAATTACATTGACCCATCAATCCAAATAGAAAATTAAAGGCAAAATTAGCATCCCTTTACATCAAGCTTCAGCCACAGGATAACCAGATAAACAAATTTTGAAAAAGAATAAAAAAATTATTCACATACTGGTCACTCACGTTTGTTTACTAAGCCATCTCAAACCAACCACCCATAAGAAGTATATAAATCTGTGAGACTACTGAACTACAATACTTTCCCCTGAATCACTACTGTCCTTTCAATATCCAGTTCACCACTAAACTGCAAAGTCACTTAAAATTATCATACTCTAACCGGTAAGGCCGCATACGATGCCATGCAGGTCTCTGCAGGCCCACAATAACAATGTCTCAAAAATTTTGTCAACAACACGAGCAATCGCCAATGGCCTTATAATACATTGGTTGTGGTGTTATTCAGTCAAACACATGATGGTACTTACAGTTCACAGGCAGTGAAAAATGAATACAGAGCAGACACACACACCACTACACACTGGTAACAGGCCATCAACCACATTCATAATTGTTATGAGCAGTACTAGACAGATACTCTGTTCCTATATACTGTACTGTACATACAATGGTCTCGAGTAAATTTCCCTTACAATTGGGAACTTCTGTCAACATAAAGGTCTGCCGTATCTGTTCTTTTTTCTTTTCTTGATGAAGGAACCTATTCTTGTACAGTACAGTACTTCTATTAACTCAAACTCTGGTTACACATTCAAACCCTACAGAGAGTAGGGCGTGCTGCAAAAACAAATGTTGTTAAGACAGTTGGTAGGACCAAACAAAAATATATACATACCCCTTAAACATATACATAATGCTTGCAAAACATTTAAACCTATTTAAGAAAAATTGAAATCTTTACAGTGAATAAAATGTTATATTTGGAAATGGTTTGTATTTTCCCCAACTACTATTAATTTTTTTCACAACGATCTCTGTGATCGGCCAAGGATATCGCGCCTGCCGTCTCTGTCAGCGAATTCAGTGTCTCTGAACCTCTATGCCATAGGGTCGGCAAGAGTTTGCCCGTTTGGGCAGAATGATCCATACCTTAGGAGAAGGTCCTCCATAGGACCGTCGACGGCTTCACCCCCGGCTTCTTCAGTCGATCCTTTCTTGTAGGAAGTATCTGAGACGGGAGTTCCGTAGTCGACCTCTCAGCCCTGATCAAGTTTGTCGAACAAACTTCGTCCAGCGTGGAACAGCAGAATCGATCAGACTGGTAACGAGGCGACAGGACTCCTTAGGCCCTGGAGGAAGGATGGATACTTTCAGTTTCCATTCCATCCATCTTCCAGGAAGCTCGTGGAATTCAGCCTAGACTACAGGTATTCCTGCTTAAGATGCAGTGTCGCGATCCCGCCGTGGCATCGCAGGTTTTTTTCCCCAGAGAACTCTCCCTGCTTTCCTCATGGCCGCTCAGGTGCAGGCTTCCGCCTCCTTCGCCTTTTGGAGTTCTGGTCAACTCCGGTAGGCTCGGGTTCGACCTTCTTCAGCGCCAGGACAAGCTTCCGGATGCTTACCATGAGTGTGGGTTCATGGTATTTTGCTTGGAGCCTTCTCTTCTTCTTCTGCCTCAACATCTGGAGTATCTAGCCATGATATTGAGTCAATGGCCTTACCACGTTGGAAACCCCGCTTCTCGTCCATCCAGCAAGGTTAAGCAACGTCGGTTCTGGTCGGTAATTGGATGGGTGACCGCCTGGGGACGCCAGGTTCTGTTGCCACCTCCTCCGAGCCTTCCCTTCAGTTGACTGTGGCAAGGCTGAGGAGAGTCGCAGTACCTGTTCTCAGTCAAGCAGAGCTTTCAGCCCTACCTTGGAATGTTTCCTGGGTCTCTTTTCCTCATTGATCCGTCTAAAGTCCCGAACGGTTGCCTCAGGATAAGTTCCCTGTGGGGCGGCCCAAGTTCCGGTGGTATCAAAGCAACGATTAACCGGACTTTCTGGCCCCTATGGGATCAGCGGAACGATTAGACCTGCAATGGGTGTTGACCTATGGAACCTCTTGATGGGAGTGGATATTCTCATCCTTTCCCCACATTTTTGATGCTGTTCTCGGACTCGTCAAAGAAAAGGGGGGGGGGGGGGGGGCATGTTCCGGTCCAGGCCTATGGTCAGGACCTGAAGGATACCTCTCCATCATTCAGGCAGGCTTAGGGGCCGTAGTCTGGCCCCTCTACAGATCCTACAGCTCCTGCCGAGTCGCTCTGTGCGCGTCGACTTCATGGTTCTGGCGTGTTCTAACCAGCAAGGGACGCATTTTCACACCTTCGCATCTTGCAGTAGAGATACCGAGATGATTTGAGATACTCTCAATACCACCATCGGCTCTCTCATTCCGGCAGAGGAATGTTCTCTCCGACTATCCGAGCAGAGCCTCGTAGAGAGAGTGTACCTGGGGGTCTTTGGCCTTGAGTAACCAGCAAGTCCTGGTCTGGGGGACCTGATCGCGACAGCTTGGAACCTCAAGCTTCCACTGTTCTTCCCCTCAGTCTCAGACCCCGAGACTCTGGCAAGATGCATTTCGGTGATGGTGGGACAACTTCGACGCCTGCGTCTTCCCTCCTTTGTTGTCTGTTGAGAATGTGTCTCAACAAGACCAGGTTGTCTGTCAACCTTTCAATGGCCCTGAGAGCTCCACTGGGACTATGCGCAGAACAGTTTCCGGACCCTCTGCTTCCCCTGATGGAACTCCCGGGAGAGCTTCTCCCACGGCACAGGCTACTCAAACAACCACACTGCAACATCTTTCACGAGCCGGGGCGTCGCTTCGGCTTCATGCCTGGAGACACTACGCCTCCTCCTCAAGAAGAGACAACCCGCTACAGTCGCGGGACGGGGGTCGTGTCATCTGCGATAGTCATCCGCAGGGGTCTTCCAGGCGAAGTGGAGAGTCTTCGGTGGTTGGTGTCGTGGGAGATATACCTCTTCCCTTGAGGCCTCTTCTCCAGCATTAATGATCTTATTGCCTTTCGGCGGGAGGAAACTCCTTTCCGCTCTCGGCAATGAAGCCTGTCGCTCAGCCTTTCCCAGACCTTCAGGCTTAAAGGAATAACTTTTTCCTTCCCGCTGGACCTTTCCTCGCTCATGCGAAGCTGCGAACGTCCCTGCCCTAGTCGGAGTGAGACCTCCAACCTCCAACTTGGAGCATGGCTCGGACTTTTTAGTCCCTTACGAGATCTTCTCAAGACCCTTTACGTCAGGCCTCTGATCGTATTCCGTCTTGGGGCTCCTGCTCACTCTGGCCGCGGCCAGTGTGTAAGCAATCTTCTTGGTCTCGTACGACTCCGCCCTTTCTCAGGAATGGGGGAAGGCAACATTCAGGTTTGCTCCTGAGTTGTTGGCTAGACTCAGAATCTTGGGGTCTCGGCCCTTCGGTCCAATTCCTTCAAGATTTCGAGTCACCATTCTGTATCTGATGTCCCAAAACCTTCTCCTTCTTGCCAGTAAAAGGATCGAGAGGTTAGCTTTGGGAACAGCTGCAGTTTGTCCTCAGTTGCAGCCGGTTTGGGAGCACAAGAAGGACCCGGGGGAGAGTCACCAGTATACCTCTTCAGCTCGGACTCAAGGACATTCATCTCGACCTGACTCCGGATCCTCCCCCGTCACGTCGCCCTACAGCACGATGTCGGATACATCGCAACGTCCCTCGCCTTCGAGTATTACTACTCTGTGACGCAGGTGCTACAAGCTGGAGTCTGGAAGCGTCTAATAACCTTCTCAGCCCGCTTCCTGCAGGACGTGACCCACAGGAGTTTCGATACGTTTTCTATCGCTCTGTGGTGGCTACACAAGAGCTGGTCTAACCTCAGGCTCCTTTTTGGACAGGTAGCAGAAGGTTGAGGGCATTGTTATCAGGTTTTAGTCAGCATGAACGAAAGAAGTATGTCTGGCCCTTACTTCTTTCTTCATCATCCCCTCTACTGGGAAGCAGCATCCTGGTCTCTTCATAGCTGACCTCGAACCTCTGCAGGTAAACCATGCTTCCTTGTGTTCCGAGTATTGAGTCAATACTGTCGCGTCCCCCATACCCTGACGAGGTGGTATTGGGAACGTCCTAACCCAGAGTTCCTTCTGGAACTCCAGGTCAACTGCCTAGGACGGGTCACACTTCTTCCTTCACACACAAGCTTATGTAGGCCACACGGTTCCTTGCGGAGCAAGGCACTTGTGAGGTGCAGGGACTCCTTTTCTCGAGTGCGACTCACTCGGATTCTGAGTCCCCGGGTAAAGCCAAAGCCAGTATGGCTGGGGACTTTCCACCCTACCTAAGGGGTAAGTCACCCAATGTAAATAGCGTGGTTTGTATTTCGGTTACGGAACAAATGACAAATTCGAAGATAATTTGTATTTTTCCTAACCATACAAACCTTAGCTATTTACACATATTTGCCCGCCAGCCCTGTCCCCCAAGACAAGTCCTACCTCTAAGTGAAAGTGAGCTTCACCGGTGTGTGAGGGGGGGGGGGTAGCTAGCTACCACTCCCCTACCCCCCCGCTAACTAGCGCGGGGGTAATACACCCTCGTTAAATTCTAATGGCTCGCCATTTCAGCTACGCTAAAAGGTAAACCCATTGTAAATAGCTAAGGTTTGTATGGTTAGGAAAAATACAAATTATCTTCGAATTTGTCATTTTTGTTTCACAGTACTTGTATCGTTATTTAATATTTCGCTTTTGAGAATACTAATATTATTCATGTATCCTATTGTATTTTCATTCTAGCCCTTGGCTAAAGAGGATAATCTCTCGCAACGGGCAGATCTATTATGATCTAATGTGAAATAGTTTAAAGTGCTAGTGTTCAATGGCACATCTAATGACGCAATGCAGTCAATCTACGATACATAATACTCTTGACAATCGTTTTTTGTTTTCACAATTTCTTGTATCGTTATTTTATATTTTGATTTTGAGAATACTAATATTAATCATATATTCTATTGTATTTTCTTTCTAGCCCTTGACGAAAGAGTATAATCTCTCGCAACGGAAAGGTCTGTTAAGATCTAATGTGTAAAAATTAAAAGTGCTAGTGTTCAATGTCAGTTCAGTGGAGGGTGCGTCTGTTCGTGTCCGTCATAATCCCAGCCGGGGACCTTTTTCATGCTCCCCAACCCCTGGGAGAAGGAATGTCGAAAGGCCAAAGGATATGGCAGACCTTGATTAGTGAACGGACGTCCCCTCGAGCGATCATGATAACAATGCACAGATCGCTCCATCTCAACAATAAAAACGAGGTTAGAATGTATGCGTCTTCATCGGACACAAAATCGCGACGTAGTTGGAGCCTACCACTACGTTCTAAATCACGCAAGAGACGTATGTCTCCTAATAAACCCTCCTGCAGTGACTGGTGTTCAACAAAGGTGTTCCTTTCGGACGAAGACTACATGTCATCACCGAAACAATTACGTAAGACGCATAATCCGTCGGATGAAGAAGGTGCTCAGTTTACGTCAGTACACGCTCCTTCCCTTCCCCCAGAGTGGGAAATGTCACAGGTTCTTTCCCCTGGTAACCACCTGGACAGACGCTAATACTGTTGACAGACGCAGAGGCCAGTCTGGTCTCTCGGGGAGGGATCTCTCACAACAATCGATACACGATTCAGATCGCACACAAGAGGCGCTAGAAGTATCGACAGTTGACGATACCTCTCGGCGATCACTACATCGTTCAGTTAGCGCACACGGCGCTCATTATGTATCTGATTTGTCTGAATTAAAGAGGTCTATTTCGTCTCTGTTTGACACTTACGATTCTCGGACAGAAAAATTATTCCTAAAAGAATCTAAGGACAGCAATAGACCAAGAAAACGGTCTTCCGATGGTATCGTACAGCGTAGTTCTCCGATACTCAGTAATGCTCCCTCGCAGCGATCAGCTTGCGTTGCGGCAAGCGTTAGGGCGGACGCATGCGGCAGTCTGGTCTCTTCCTCATGTAGTCGCAGACGCCAGTCTGGTCTCTCCTAAACGGCAGACGCAGACGCCAGTCTGGTCTCTCGAGGGAGATCTCTAACAACAATCGATACACAATTCAGATCGCGCACAAGGCGCGGTAGAAGTATCGACAGTTGACGATACCTCTCTGGGAAACGCTCCCTCGCAGCGATCAGTTCGCGTTGCGGCAAGCGTTAGGGCGGACGCATGCGGCAGTCTGGTCTCTCCCTCACAGCAGACGCAGACGCCAGTCTGGTCTCTCCCTCACGGCAGATGCTAGTCTGGTCTCTCCCTCACGGCAGACGCAGACGCCAGTCTGGTTGTATGCTGGACTCTGACAGTCAAAATTTATCCATTCAACAAGATAGTCAAGCAGTTGTCTCACCTTCGCGTTCTGTGGGACACGCGACTACCGCTCATGTGGACGCATGCTACACGCGGACAGCTCACGGAAAACTGATCAGTCTGAAATCTCACGGCAACCTAGACGCATGCGTCAGCCTGGACATATGCTGGACGAAGACAGTCAGGTTTTTGTCCCCAAGTCACTATAGACAAACAGTTGTCTCTTCCTTGCGATTGACTGAACGCGATACTAACGCTTCCTCACGGCTCGCGGCAGACTCACGGCTCGCGGCAGACTCGCGGCTTGCGGCAGACTCACGGCATTTGGGACTCATGCATTAGCCTGATACCTCTCATGGAAACATACAACAGTCTCAATCTGGACCCATGATGGACTCATATAGTCGGGAATTTTCCTCGCAACAGGATAGACAAGTTTTTTATCTCCGCGATTTTTCTGAACGCACAACTAACGCTCCCTCGCGTCACGCTGTTGACATACAACATGCTAAACGCATGCTGGACGCACGCGATCAAGATTTTCCCTCGCATGTTTTTACAGATGTTATTGCTTCCTTACAGCATGATGATCTTATGCTGGATGTACTGGAACCTGTCTCTCCTTCGAGGCTTACAGTACATAAACGTGATGCTTCTTCGCAACTGGGCGATATCCTTCACGAGATTTCTTCAGGACAAGATGAATTTTTTGGAAGACAATAACCGGCAGGATGACGCGGTTTTGTCTCCTACTCATTCGAATCATGGAATCGATGTTCCATTAGCCGAATTAGAAGACGAATCTCAGGATTTATTACAGACAGCTGTTTAAAGAAAAAAAAAAAAAATCCTCTTTCAAAAATATGGTCCTGGCTAGATATGTTAAGAGAGTTTTCTCATCTTTCAACCAAGAGACGTCCAAGAGAAAGGATCTAGGGAAGACCTTTATCTTTTCCTCAAACTCAGCTGGCTTCCAGATCTAGTTTGTGGTATTCATCTGGGGGAAGTTCTCGGTTTGGGAGTTCCTTCCTCTCCCAAGAAGACTTCTCCAGACCTGCTGACTCCTCACTTCAACCATGAGCAAGTCGAAGTTTATGTGGTCCAATTCTGAAATGGACCATCGGCTGAAGGAAACTTTTAGTCAATAAAAGTCTTCAGCCTTACAGACTGGACTCTCGGAACTCTTACAGAAGCCACGGACCCTAAGAACGAGGCTCAGATGCACCTGATTGCCTGTCTGGATAAGCCCGAGAGGGATGACCCATCGAACTTTCCACCCCTTTCCACAGCAGGAGTTCTTAAAAAGAGGACTATGTGTTGTCCCTTTTTATCTTCAGGTTTATCCCTTATTCGGAGATTAACAGGCTGCGCAAGATTTTTTCTCTAGAACTGCTAAATAGATCCTTCCAACTAGCTTTTTAGCAAGGATACAAAAGGAGGCTCTTCCCACTCGTCAGCTTTTTCGTGGGAGAGCCCCTTCAAGGGGAACTCAGAGGATTGCGACTGGAGGTCAAACTCGCAGATTCTCAAGACAACAAACCGAATAAAAAAGTGAGTTAGTTTATTGACAGCAGTCCACTCAGGTAACTAAGCAGCAGCTCTTTAAGAACAATTGAGCCTTATGCTGTCAAAATCAGTCATAGAATTGTAGAGGACACTCCCTCGGAGATGTTTTTACAACATACTTTTCCTAGTTCCGAAAAGCTGGGGGGGGGGGGGTGAAAACCTGTTCTGGACGTCAGTCCATTGTACAAGTATGTTTTTTACCCGGATGATGTCCAACGTGACTCCCTAGCCTCACATAAAGGGAGTAAGGTTTTTCTTTGTAACCGGACGATTGACCACCCAGAGCAGAATCACAAGTAAAGTGTCTAGAAGCTCTTCAAAGGATAATGCCTTTAACGCAACGGTTAGGCCTGATGGTAACCTGACCAAATCTTAACTATCACCCTCACAGAATTTCATTTTTCTGAGGATAATAATCGGTTCAGATCGCGCTCAAGGCACTCCGGAAATGTCGCAAGGACTTTCCCCTGGTGGTCACCCAGCTATGGTTGATGATCCCTCGCAGCAAATAGCACACGGTTTAGTTCGCGCACACGGCGTGCTTCAAGTGTCTGGTCTGTCTAAACTAGAGAAGTCGATGTCGTCCCTGTTTGACGCATACGATTCTCGACAGGGATCTGTGGATAGAGTCTCAGAGGAAATGACGCATAGATATCAAAGAGCTAGTGGCCATTCACCAAGTACTGATTACTCACTTTTAGAAGGGGAGAAAAGCATCAGGATGGATCTGCTCAGCAGAAGAAGACAAGTTCTTACTGCAGAATGGACCCTACATCACGAGGTGTGCACCAACCTTTGGATGTTGTGGGGTCAACACTCGATAGACCTCTTCGCCTCACAAATGACACAGAGGTTTCTGGTTTTTTGCTCTCCAGTACCAGACCAGGAAGCAGTCGGAGTGGACGCTTTTCTTCGGAACTGGGAAGGTCTAAACGTGTATATTTTTCCTCCATTCAAGATCCTGGACAGAGTCCGGAAAAGATTCAGGGATTCGCCCAACGTCCACATGACCATGATAGCTCCTTTTTGGCCCATGAGACATTGGGTTGCGGAGATGATGGAGTGGCTGGTAGATACACCCAGATCATTACCAACTATTAGGGTTTACTAGTCCGCGTTGGACATATTTAGAGTGTGGTACAGGAATAATAGACTTTCCTCTGCCAATACCTCTATAGCCAATATAGCAGAGTTTTTCTGTTTTTCCCGCGTACAAAAGAGAAGCTAGCTGTACCTTTTATCAAGGGTTACCGCAGCATACTAACTTGCGTCTTTCATAACCGACACATTGGCGTGTCAGGTAACAATGATCTCTCGGATCTCATTAGATCTTTTGAGACGACTAAGAGGAAAGATAATCCAACCTCCTCGTGGAACCTGGATATAGTCCTGGCCTTTTTAACCTTAAGTACGTTTGTACAGTTGGACAAGGCATCTTGGAAGTATCTTACCAAGAAGACTTTTTTCCTAATTTCATTGGCTACAGTCAAAAGATTAGGAGAGTTAAAAGCCATCAGCAAGAAGATGGGCTTTAATGAAGACAGTGCAATTTGCTCCCTTCAGCTAGGCTTTCTTTTCAAAGACGAGACAGTCAGCCTCTGATGCTCAGTTAAAAAGCCCTCTTTGCCTTTATCAAAGAATACCCTGGCTTTTTTCATTAAGGATTTAATAAGGAAAGCTCTCCAGGATTGTGAGTAAGAAGTTTTCCCTATCCTTAAGGTAAAACCACACGAGGTTAAAGCTGTAGCAGTTTTTATGGCTTACAAACACAATAAAATGAAGTCAATTTTGTTCCTACTTTCTGACGAAGGAAATCAATCTTCACTGACTGCTATCTCAAAGATGTCCAGACCCAGTTTGAGGATGGCTGTTCCCTGGGTCCGTACGTTACCTCTGGCGTCGTAGTTGGAGAAGGGTCTACTGCCTCTACCCTATAATCTTTTATTATATACTTGCCTGTTTTCTTGTATTTGTGTTCTCAGGTTGTCTGTTAAGATTATCGCAACCTTACACAGTCTGGGATACAAGTCAAGTTACTTTTTTTATAATTTTTTTAAAACTTTGGAGTAGGTCAGATTCAGTATCCTTGGCTATGCCAGGTTTGCAAGGGTAGTGGTCTAGCCACGCTACAGGTCGAGGACCTTGTGGCAGCCCCAAGAGATTTTTACAGCCCACGGAGTGGACGCTGAGTCTCTCAAGGAAGGCAGGCGAAGTGAGGCAGTATCATTGTGAAGCCAGCTTCCTTATCAGGTTGTAACGCCAGAATCAGTATTCTTGGGTATGCCAAGTTTGCAAGGATGGTGGTCTAGCTCTGCTAGAGGTTGAGGACCTTGTGGCAACCCCAAGAGACTTTTACAGCCCACGGAGTGGACGCTGAGTCTCTCAAGGAATGCAGACGAAATAAGGCAGTATCATTGTGAAGCCAGCTTCCTTATTAGGCTAGAACCAGATTGTTAGTGCTACTAATTGTAGTTATTAATAATTTTACAAATTCCCAATGGGATTAGGTTTTCAACCCACCACCTATGGTGTCAATCAGCTGTATACAGTGATGCCTCAGCATACGAAAGTAATCCGTTCAGGATACGGTTTCGTATGCTGATTTTTTCGTATCCTGAGTCGCGTTTTACATGTAAATAGCCTAATCCGTTCCAAGCCTTACGAAAAGACACCTTTTCTTTCATAAACACGCTAAACTGTAGTAATAAACATGCAATACAGCCATTTCTATCATTCAATAATCAACCCAACTGTTAAAAACAGCCTAATCCATTCCAGAAACCACCATGAGATTATTCAATAATGTAGTTATAGCCTAGTTATCCCCTCCAAGCCCTAAGAAAATGGTCCGTTTTCTTTACTACTGTATAAAAGTTACGGTACTGTATGTAAAGCATTTGGATCAGTGAAGGTGTATTGTTACCTGTACACCTAAATTAAGGTTTGATACCCTGAAAAAAAAGGTTCAGTTAATTAACAAAAAAGTTGAAATTTACCTTTTGATTGAGACGATGTCCGACAACGAAGTCGCGGCAGAGGAGGATGGCATAAGGCAGAAAACGTAACAAGTGACAGACTACGTACAATAATTTACACACTTAACACATTAACACCTAAACTTTACGAAATAAAAAAATGGCAGAAATAATTAACACTTAACATTACGTATGGAAAACTATAAAATGAAAGAAAAAATTACTTACACTTAGCGGTAACATAAAACTTAAAATTTAATTTTTTTTTGCTTTTTTATAACTTTACGTTTTTCACATTTTCTAAATTTCTTCTACTTCTTCATCACTTTCTTTTTTCTGTTTCTTTTCTTTACTTTCACCTTCTACTTCATCACTTCCTCTTTTCTGTTTCTTTTCTTCACTTTCACCTTCGTCTTGGCCTACTAATACTGCTGGCCTCTTTAATAAGAAACTATCCATGGAAGCTTGTTTCTGCCTACTTTTCAACACATTTCTAAAATGCGTTAGGCAAACGTCATTGCAGTGTTGAAGCGCACGGTTGGTATAAACTTTTTCTGGATGTTCCTTTTCGACGTAGTCTGCAATTTTATGGAAACATGCGAGAATTTCCTTAATGTCTGATGTTTTCAAAGGTGTAACATCCTCCTCATCACTGCTAGAGAACTGCTCTTGAACAACACTCATTTGCATCGTCTCCAACTCCTTCAGGTCGTCCGTCGTCAACTCCTCGTGGTGCTCCTCGATAAGTTCATCTATATCCTCGGCGCTAACTTCCAGCCCCATGGACGTACCAAGATGTATGATGTCAGCCACCTCAGACTGCTGAATGGGTTAAGGATCGTCAACGATCTTGGCTTCGCCTCTAGGCTTCGCGAACCCCTCGAATTCTCATGCAGAGACAACATCAGGCCGCAGCTTACTCCAAGATGAGTTCAGGGTACGCCTCGAAACTTCCTGCCAAGCGAGATCGATGAGTCTGAGGCATATCACGTATTAAAATGATCTTTCCAGAATTCACGCAGAGTGAGGTTTGTACTTTCTGTGACTTGGAAACATCTCTGGAAGAGATGCTTCGTGTAAAATTTTTTGAAATTAGAAATAACTTGCTGGTCCATGGGCTGGAGGAGAGGGGTGGTGTTAGGCAGTAGATACAGGACCTTTATGAAGGAATACTTGGCCAGAAGATATTCCTCGAGGCCAGGAGGGTGAGCTGTAGCATTGTCCAACACCAGCAGACATTTCATAGGGAGGCGCTTTTCTTCCAAATATTTTCGGACAGTCGGACCGAAACAGACATTCACCCAATCAATGAAAAGTTGCCTCGTTACCCAGGCTTTAGCATTCGCCCTCCACATCACGGGAAGGTTCTCCTTGATGACTTTGTGGGCTTTGAAGGCTCGGGAATTTTCAGAATGGTACACCAGCAGGCGCTTTATCTTGCAGTCCCCACTGGTGTTTGCGCAAAAAGCAAGGGTAAGCCTGTCCTTCATAGGCTTATGTCCGGGTAGCCTCTTCTCCTCCGCCGTGATGAACGTCCGACGAGGCATTTTCTTCCAGAAAAGCCTAGTTTTGTCGCAATTGAAAACTTGCTGCGAACTGTAGCCTTCCTGCAGAGTCAACTCTTCAAACGTTTTAACAAAGGCTTTGGCGGCCTTCGTGTCCGAGCTGGCTGCCTCCCCATGCCGTACCACTGAATGAATACCAGTCCTTCTCTTGAATTTCTCGAACCACCCCCGAGAAGCCTTGAACTCTGGGGTTCCTGCTGGGATGTTCCTTCTCCTGCCCCTTCTTCGGCCTGAGAACGCACGAGATCACCGAAAATGGCGGAGGCCTTCTGGCAAATTGTAGTCTCAGTGATGGTGTCTCCTGAGATCTCTTTGTCTTTGATCCACACAAGAAGCAGCCTCTCCATCTCGTCATGCACGTGGGTTCTCTTGTTGGAGAAAATAGTGACGCCCTTAGAAGGTGTCGCTGCTTTGATGGCCGCCTTCTGCTTCAGGATGGTGCCTATCATAGACGGATTCCGGCCATACTCCTTGGCGATCGCACTTAAACGCATGCCAGACTCGTACTTTTTCACAATTTCGAGTTTCGTCTCCATCAAGAGCATCGTCTTCTTCTTTCCTTCGGCAACATTCTTGGGACCCATGGCTACAGTATTAAGCTCAATAATACACTACGTACGTTATATACTATGTAGTAAACACTGTAAAGAATGTTTAATAACGATAATACGTGGCGTACGAATGTATTCAACACTACGTCAAACAAGCGAAAGCACACGAAGTCAATGTTAACGATACCGCAGTCGGAACGAAAAGAGAGAGAGAGAGATGAACGCCCGTGCGTAAGCAAGGTGGGATAGTTGCCGACCAATAGGAAAGCAGGATCTTATGGCGTCAGCTAGCATCTGAGTAGGGAGATAACCAATGGGTGAGCGGGAGGCTGTAAGTGAGTTTACCTAAGTTCAAAGTCTGGCGGCGCGCGCTTTTTAGTTACTCTCAGCAACGAGTTGGGATCTCGTAAGCTTTTCGTATCCTGAAAATTTTTTCGTATACTGGGGCATAAAAATCTTCGTATCGCTTTTCGTACCCTGAATTTTTCGTAAGCAGAAACTTTCGTATCCAGAGGTATCACTGTATATGTAACTACCAGGGAAGTTACATATTTAAAAATGGTATTTTTATTATAAAATAAATTTTTAAATATATTTACCTGGTAGTTACATATATATAGGGACCCTCCCTCCTCCCCTCTGAAAACAGAGACAGGGAATTTCTGAAGACGGTTGGGAATGGTTCTGATAACCTACTAGTGATGGCGCTCATGTATTACCACCTACTGTCATGGCGGCGATCGCCACAAATTTTGAATTTTCTGTCGTGCCGCGTCTAAACGCGAAATTAAAGCTATATATGTAACTACCAGGTCAGTATATTTAAAAATTTTCAATATTTAACTTAGCCGGTGATTATATAGCTGCAACTCTGTTGCCCGACAGACAACTCTACGGTAAAAACTCGCCAGCGATCGCTACACAGGTTGCGGGTGTGCCCAACAGCGCCATCTGTCGTCCAGATACCCAGTACTCAATGTAAACAAAGACTCAATTTTCTCTCTGTCGAGCTATCGACAAGACGTACTTACTCGCTGTTGCTAAACTGAGTTTTTTCACAACTAATTGGTGAAGTACCTTATTCTAGTTTTGAGCTTTCGCTATGCAGGTGTTTTATCTTCATCTTAAATCTTGAACTCGTTTTGGATAGATTTAATTATGGTGACAAAGAGAGTATGGACTTTCTTTCACTTTTAAATGGCCGACCCTTCCCTTAGACGGAAGTGTGTTCAGGCTTTTAGTAATTATCTTATCACGTTATAAATTATTTATAGATTTTCCTCTATATATTTTATATCTCTCCGCCTTTATTAGGCCTCTTCGATTAACTTTCCATTTATTATAAACATATAAAAATAATTTTAATGTTTTGTTTATATAGACCTTTCCTGAGAGTAGGCGGTCCTAACTTGGAAACCTAAGTTAATCAACGTTGAGCCCTTTATATCGTAATTAGCTTTTAAAGAGCTAAGGATTTAAAACTTTTTAAATGTAATATTTTATGAAAGAATTTCTTTGATAGTCTTCGTACTGTTTTCAAAGATGAACTAACGTTTAGTTTATTTATGCTACGCAGTTGTTGACGTTCAGGACGTTCAACATGCGCTCTATCGTTACGATAGAGAGAGAGTGTATCACGGTTTCACTTTGCAGTAAGAGTAAATCGATTCTGACGTTTTGTTCATTCTTTCTTAGCTTAAATGTTTTAAATTCTATTTTAAAGGAACTTTTTATTTGAAAAACCTTTCAGTTTTTTCCTTTAGTCAAATAACATGTTTTTTTGACGAAATATAATTGGGCTCTTCTCTTAGGTGCGAAATCAAGAGAGAAAGAGAGAGAGAGATAGAGACGGAGGGAGAGAGAGGAGAGAAAACGTTCCGTTCAAGCGGGTAACGTTGTTCTCGAGTTACTCTCGTCCCTAGTCGCTGTACGGGGAGGAAGGATAAAACGTTTTTAGTTTTTTTATTCTCGTCCCCAGGCTATGTGCGGTGAGAGATTGAAAACGTAGTTATATGAACTAGTGTTTAGTCTCTTTCTCAGCCACTGATTTTTTTTTTTATCTTAAAATATGTTTTCTGTTTTTTGCTGGTATTAATGAGCTTGCATTATACGACTGATTTCGCAATTACTACCTTTTAATGAAGGGTAGAATTGCGTGTTTCAGGTAGAAATCAGTAAAAGTTTCGATTTCAGTGAAATAAGTGCAAAACAGAAAATCGAAGTGATAAAGTGATATGCGCAAAGTGTTACAGTGTTGCGTCCGAGGGTTCGTCTGTTCGTGCCTGTCGTTCACCTAGTCCGGGACCTCTTGCATGCTCCCAAGCCCAGGGGAGAAGTAATGTCAAACGACTTATGGGTTCGAGAGGCCTTGACCAACGAACAGACGTTTTCCCTCTATGGTATCGGGTGTATCTTACCAAGATCTCCCCTACCATAAGACGAGAGAGACGTTGTTTCTCCTCGTCATCCGAAGGCTTTTCGCATAAGAAACCTGTCACAAGGTTTCGAAGCCCTTAAGCGAAAGTCAGTCCTTTCAGGACAGGTCCAGCGTCCTGGTTACAACCATTAGGACAGCTCTGACCCTATGCAGTCATCGGATAACTGCTCGCCGCCTAACAAAAACGTAACACAGACTCCGAGAGTCTTTTTTTTGTAGGCAAAGTGTTGCGGTCACAGACGTTACCCTCGTCTCTTACCACAACCATTTCCGTTGATCCTTAATGGGTTGTATGGCAAGACATGCAGTATATGCTTGCCTCCCTTATGGAAGACTATTCTGCCGATTAGTCCGTTGAGTCTAGCCGTTTATCTCATTGATATCCTGGCTTTCAGCCAACCTAACGTTCCTTTGTGCTTACTGTTGACGTTGGCGTAGCTTAGTCACGTCAGTCAGGTTGTTTAGAACCACACTCGATGCGGTCTCGTGTGGTTTTTCAGCCGCATTTGGACGTTAGGCCACTTGCTGATGCTCCTGTTGACGTTCAAGACGTTCACTAACAATCGGAGTTGACTTGTTTTGACGCTGTGCGTCAACCTCCGCATTCTAGAGTTGTTTTGACTGCTCAGTCTAGGCAGTCAAAGCAGTCTCGAGTGGACGCTGTGCGTCCTCACGCACCTGTTGTGGTTGACAATTCAGTTGTTGACAGTTCACAGACTGTCAAGCAGTTACATGACGTTGCGTTCTGGTCCGCTACTAATGCACCAGTGAGTGTGGACTCTGCTTGTAAAGCATTGCCACCACGGTAGGTCTCTCCCTTGCTTGAGACTCAGCTTTTATCGAACAAGGTTCCTGTAGATGAGGAAGTTGCTGTTCCCCCTCCTACTGATATTCCCTTGAGGACTCTGTCAGATGGAGAGGAGCCTAAAGCTGCTTAGCCTCCTATGGACTTTAATTAAATCATGATGATTTTTTTAAGGATCTTTGTCCGGATCTTTTTGTAACTGCTGCTCCTCGTTCGCCTAAACATCAGAGCTTACACTAGGCCTAGCTACTTCGAAGCCGTTGTTTTTAAGCTAGTGCTCTCTCGCTCTCCTAGAGAGCTTTACGTTGGCTAGGCGACTGGTTTTTCACCAGGAGGAGTTTGGGGGATACAGCCTTTGCTTTCCCTTCTTTTAAACTGGTTTATAGAGCGAGAGTCTGATATGACACGAGAGAAGTTCTCGGCTTGGGAGTTCATGCCTCTGCCCAGATAGACTTCTCAATTCTCGTAGACTCTCCCTGGCGCCTGGCCAGGAGACGCTCCAAGTTGTTTACAGGTCAACTTCACAGCTGTTTTCGAGCCTTTGAAGTTTTGCTGTACAATTATGTCATGCATAACAAGGCTTTCAGGGATGGTAAACGGTACCGCCTCAGTCGCTAACCCCGTCTGTTGCCACACCTGCTCCCGTAGACCCTAAATGGGCTTTGCTGCAAGACATGCAGTCCAAGCTTGCGTCCTTGATAGAGGACTTTAATGCGGAGAAGGTTGCTACCGAACCTTCTGGCCAACAACCTTCCAACCGGTCGGTTGTGCGCCCTGTTGACGCTGAGGTAACCTACTCGCGTCTGCCAGTTGAGGTGGTTCCTCCACCGATGCGACCCAGTGTGGGTTGCCAGCCGCACGTTGACATTAAGCGACGCTCGGAGGTGGTTGTTGACGTTCAGGACGTTCAACAACCAGCAGAGGTGACTTGTTTTGACGCAGTGCGTCAACCTCAGCAACCCGGTAGGGTGTTGACTGCACAACCCAGACGGTCTACTGTAGACAGTCTCGGGTTGACGCTGTGCTTCCTCGCGCACCCATGGTTGTTGACAGTTCACAGACTGTGCAGCAGTTCCATGATGTTGCGTCCGGCTCCGTCACGCATCCACCAGTGCGACCGGACTCAGCGAGCCAGACGTTGCCCACTCCGTTGCCGTTTCCTCATCAGTTTTCGGATGAGGAACCCTCTGATGAGGACGTTGCTGAACAACAAGACGATCAGCCCCCAGAATAGATCAAGCCCTGCTATCCATCCAGAAGATGCTGAAGAAGGAACGCTGCTCAGTCAGGCTGTGGATGAGTCTGGTAGGGACGCTGTCATCCGTGGAACAATTTGTGTCACTAGGAAGACTACACCTCCGTCCTCTTCAATACCATCTAGCTTTTCACTGGAAAAAGGACAAGACGCTAGAAGCGGTCTCGATCCCGGTTTCCGAAAAGATAAAGTCTTGTCTGACTTGGTGGAAGGACAATATCAACCTAAGAGAGGGTCTTCCCCTGGCTGTTCAGACTCCCAACCACGTTCTCTTCTCGGACGCATCGGACGTGGGCTGGGGCGCGACACTAGACGGTCGGGAATGCTCAGGACTGTGGAACTCGAGTCAGAGGAGCATGCATATCAACTGCAAGGAGCTGTTGGCAGTACATCTGGCCTTGAAAAGCTTCAAGTCTCTCCTTCGAGGCAAAGTGGTGGAAGTTAACTCGGACATCACCACGGCCTTGGCGTACATCTCCAAACAAGGAGGTACCCACTCACTGACGTTGTACGAGATCACAAGGGACCTGCTCATCTGGTCAAAAGGTCAAGACATCTCCCTAGTAACGAGGTTCATCCAAGGCGACTTGAACGTCATAGCAGATTGTCTCAGTCGGAAAGGGCAAGTAATTCCAACCGAATGGACCCTCCACAAGGATGTGTGCAAGAGACTTTGGGCCACTTGGGGTAAAACCATCCATAGATCTCTTTGCAACCTCGCTGACCAAGAGGCTTCCAATCTATTGGTCTCCAGTCCCGGACCCAGCAGCAATACATATAGATGCTTTCCTCCTAGATTGGTCACATCTGGATCTCTACGCATTCCCACCGTTCAAGATTGTCAACAAGGTACTGCAGAAGTTCGCCTCTCACGAAGGGACAAGGTTGACGTTAGTTGCTTCCCTCTGGCCCGCGAGAGAATGGTTCAACGAGATACTTCGATGGTTAGTAGACGTTCCCAGTAGTCTTCCTCTAAGGGTAGACCTTCTACGTCAGCCACAGGTAAAGAAGGTACTCCAAAGCCTCCACGCTCTTCGTCTGACTGCCTTCAGACTATCGAAAGACTCTCGAGAGCTAGAGGCTTTTCGAAGGAAGCAGCCAGTGCGATTGCTAGAGCAAGGAGAGCTTCTTCCATTAGAGTCTACCAATCGAAGTGGGAAGTCTTCCGAGACTGGTGCAAGTCAGTTTCTGTATCCTCGACCAGTACCTCTGTAGCTCAAATAGCTGTTTTTCTCTTATACCTGAGAAAAGGACGATCCCTTTCAGCTCCCACTATCAAGGGCTACAGAAGCATGTTGGCATCGGTCTTCCGGCATAGAGGCTTAGATCTTTCCAAACATAAAGATCTGCAAGACCTCCTTAAGTCTTTTGAGACCACCAAGGAGCGTCGTTTGGCTACCCCTGGATGGAATTTAGACGTGGTACTAAGATTCTTCATGTCAGACAGGTTGGAGCCGTTACAATCAGCCTCCCTGAAAGATCTCACTCTTAAGACTCTTTTCCTGGTATGCTTAGCCTCGGCTAAAAGAGTCAGTGAGATTCATGCCTTCAGCAAGAACATAGGATTTTCGTCAGAAAAAGCCACTTGTTCGCTACAACTTGGTTTTCTAGCCAAAAATGAGCTGCCTTCTCGGCCTTGGCCTAAATCTTTCGATATCCCCAGCTTATCGGAGATCGTAGGCAATGAACTAGAAAGAGTCTTATGCCCTGTTAGAGCTCTTGAGTTCTATTTAAAGCGTACTAAACCTTTACAAGGCCAATCTGAAGCTTTATGGTGTTCAGTTAAGAAACCATCCTTGCCTTTGTCAAAGAATGCTTGGTCAGACTTTATCAGATTGTTAATACGAGAAGCTCATTCACATCTGAGTGAGGAAGACCGAACTTTGCTTAAGGTGAAGACGCACGAAGTTAGAGCTGTAACAACTTCCGTGGCCTTTAAGCAAAATATATCTCTGCAAAGTATAATGGACGCAACCTATTGGAGAAGCAAGTCAGTGTTCGCGTCATTTTACTTGAAAGATGTCCAGTCTCTTTACAAGAACTGCTACACACTGGGACCATTCGTAGCAGCGAGTGCAGTAGTGGGTGAGGGCTCAACCACTACAATTCCCTAATTCCATCCCCTTTTAATCTTTCTCTTGAAATGTTTTTATTGTTGTTTTTTGGGTTGTCCGGAAGGCTAAGAAGCCTTTCGCATCCTGGTTGATTTGGCGGGTGGTCAAAGTCATTTCTTGAGAGCGCCTAGATTAGGGGTTTTGATGAGGTCCTGTTGTATGGGTTGCAACCCTTGATACTTCAGATCCTAGGGGTCGATCAGCATCCTAAGAGGATCGCGAGGCTCCGTAAGGAAGACGTACTTAAAAGGCAGAGAAATTGTTCAAGTCGACTTCCTTACCAGGTACCTATTTATTTTGTTTTTGTTATTTTGATAACTTCTAAAATGAAATAAAAACTCTTAGCTCATAAAAGTGTAAACATATATTGCTGGTCTCTACCCACCCCCCTGGGTGTGAATCAGCTATATAATCACCGGCTAAGTTAAATATTGAAAAATGTTATTTTGATAATAAAATAAATTTTTGAATATACTTACCCGGTGATTATAAATTAAAGGACCCTCCCTTCCTCCCCAATAGAGACGCAGTGGGACGAGGAGAAAATTGAGTCTTTGTTTACATTGAGTACTGGGTATCTGGACGACAGATGGCGCTGTTGGGCACACCCGCAACCTGTGTAGCGATCGCTGGCGAGTTTTTACCGTAGAGTTGTCTGTCGGGCAACAGAGTTGCAGCTATATAATCACCGGGTAAGTATATTCAAAAATTTATTTTATTATCAAAATAACATTCTGGGCTCCGACCTGTGCCGCGCAGTGAAATACTCCTAGAGCATTATTTCTAAGGAATATAACTGCTATTTATTACCAGAGAAAAAAAGCATAGGAATGCCAGGTTGAACCCAGCTCGCTCACCTATATAAGGTGTCGGTATAAATACTGGGGCGTGATAATTCACAACCAGAGGTCTCGCACTATTTAGATATCTCCTCTTCAAAATCCCCGCCACAGCGAGGTGCCGTTCAACACTACTACCACTAACCCAACCCACGCCAGTGACGTCACTCCTTTATAGCACTTGTTGTTATTAAGTCTAACATGTTTTTTCTCGTGTTTAACCTTGGATTTATCATTATTTTATCATCGATGGCCGATTCCCATGATACCCCATCGAAGTTAAGTACTTTATCCATGAGTTTTAGCGAGATTGGGCAGTGTAACCTCTGTTTTTATTAATTGAGAAGTGTTTATATATGAACGGCGTCCCCGTTCTTACCGTTCATGGTTCGGCTCTGCCCTTTTTTCTCGTTAGTTCGTCCGTCATTAATATTTGTTCGAACTTTTAGGAGTTTTTTCCTTACATTTATATAGTACACCGTCTTTATGCTTTCATCTAGCATTAATTTTATGTTATCCTATGATATCAGTGTTAGCGTTTCATCAAGGAGTAGGTTATGTTGGTATGCCTGCATTCGTGCATGTTGGTGGATTGCGTCACCTTTGAGATTGTTTCGCTAGTTCTAGGAAGACGACCATCTCACTTATTATTATTAAACCTTTTAGTTTTATTACGCTCCACCTAGTTTTACATTTGGTTCGAGTGGGACTCTCGCGTATTTTGTTGTTTTTACTGTTCGATCTACCGCTTCAGTAACTAGGTTGGTACCCCTGCTTTCCATCTGCTGATGGCGTCATGCTCCTCCCTTACCACTCGCCCGAGTCCCTCTCTCGCCATATTATTTCTGAATGCCTAACCTTACTTACGTGATTTCGCTTTTAATTCATTAATTATTTTTATGTATTTGTGCATTGATATTATATTTATTGCTTTACTCCGTTATGATCATATTTTTGGGATTTTCATGTCATGTTGAGGGGATCTTCAGTTGGTAGCCCTGTCTACCACTACGCACTGGTGATTCCCCGGTACCATACCCCCCCCACCACAGGTTGGGGAGGATATTCCATCCCCCCCTCCTCCAGTGTACACCCTTCCTCTCACTCGATGGTTGTTGGTTATGACATACGGGTCAAGTATGCTTGTTCCTCAGTCTTCCCTCAACGTTCCGACATATTGAGGACTGAGTGTACCCACGGGGTGTGATTTAGTCTCATTCATTCATACCGGGCGGTTTCGTCTCCCCCCCTCCCGTCGCCCCGATTGGCCATCGGTCGGGGGAGGGGGAGGGCCGGGACCACCGGGGACTATCACACGTGATTAGTCGGTATGACTGCACCTTGGTGTAACTTTTGCTTTTAGCTATGGTTGTAAGAATGAGCACTTATATTAGGAGTGTCCCCACCTACGGTACCTCCTGCTATTATCGTCCGCATAGGACTTATTAATATCCCATATCATTATATTATATTCTACATGAATCATTACCTTCGTCCCGGTACCTCCGGTTGGGTAGTGGGGGTTCCATTGGCTCCCCCCGCGCTCTCCCGTGGTACCCTCCCGTCATCAGACATCGGAGCCTCCGGGCTCTTAAATACAAGATCTGTTGACACTGACACAGTTTTGATTAATATCCTCCCTCCGGGAGCCCTATTCAATTACAGACATTAGTTTTAGATCATAACTGGAGTTTTCTATTTATGTATTTTAAGGATGTATCTTAGGTTACTTTAAGTTTACTTTAAGTTACTTTAAGGTTACTTTAAGTTACTTTAAGTTTACTTTACCAACCCTGTTCCCCGGCCCCGGGGGCCCCGGAACTAGTTTTGATTATATTTATTCATCACTGTTTTTTGCATCCTTTTTCATCCCTTTTTATTTTATACCTCCCTGGTAATGACGGGATGGTATATTCCTCGCTATGACAATATTATTTCATTGATAATCTTAACTTATTACGGAATTGTTTCAACAATGTCTGTTAATTTTTATAATTTTTTCCCCGGTTACTATACCGGTTCGAAATTTTGTTCATAGCCTTTTGTCCCGATTTCATATCGGTCTATTTTAAGAATCCGGAACACCCGGATCTTTTTAGGTTATTAACCTATTATGGGATACTCACGTATCTGTATTTTATTCTATACTTCCCAAGTAGCGACGGGATAGTGTATTTCAAGCTATGACAATATTATTTCATTGATAACCTTAACTTATTACGGGATTGTTTTAACAATGTCAGTTTATTTATAAGTTTTTCCCCGGTTACTAAACCGGTCCTAGAGTTGTTCATAGCCTTTTGTCCCGGTTTCATATCGGTCTACTTTAAGAACCCGGAACACCCGGATCCTTTTAGGTTACTAACCTATTATGGGACACTCACGTATCTTTATTTTATTCTATACTTCCCAAGTAGCAACGGGATAGTATATTTCTCGCTATGACAATATTTTTTCATTGATAACCTTATCTTATTATGGAATTGTTTTAACAAAGTCAGTTAATTTATGATAAGTTTTTTCCCCGGTTACTGTACCGATCTGAATTTTGTTCATAGTCTTTTGTCCCGATTTCATATTGGTCTAATTCAAGAATTCGGAGCATCCGGATCTCTTTAGGTTACTGACCTGCTATGGGATACTTATGTATCTTTATGTTATTCTATACTTCCCCAGTACCGACGTGATAGTATATTTCGCGCTATGACAATATTATTTCATTGATAATCTTCACCTTTTATGGAATTATTTTGACAATGTCAGTTAATTTATGAAAGTTTTCTCCCCGGTTATTATACCGGTCCGAAATTTTGTTCATAGCCTTTTGTCCCGGTTTCATACCGGTCTATTTTAAGAATTCGGAACACCCGGATCTTTTTGGGTTACTACCCTACTATGGGACACTGTAGGTGCCCCTGTCGTTACTATCTATAATTATAACTTCGGATATATTATTTTGGGATTTTCATTTTATTTCCTTTGTGATTGATCGATTTAAACATTTATTCTCGATCTATTTATTTTACATTCCCAACGGAGTTACCTTGTTCATTAGTAACGATATACCCTCTTTCGGAGCTCACAGTCTCTTCTACCTTGGCGACTCTTTAGATCTGGGTTGGCGGTTTTGCCTGGAGTGTCAGGGCAAAGAGACCCTGTGTCTCTTCCTTTTAGGGTTTTCAAGGAAGCACGTGGCTGATGTCGGGCCACGTCCCGTTGTCCCTAAAGTTAAAGCTACCTGCCAGCCCTACCAAAGACTCACAGGTCTTCCAAATCACCAAACCAGTTAAGACTTCTCTTGGGTCGAGAGCGAAGCCCGGCCTGAAACCTACGACCCCGGAGGCTCCCTTCGATCCGGCAGCCCTTTCAAGATTGATGCATGGCCTCTCGTGGCATGGTTAGTTTCAACCTGACCTTTCATTAGAAGAGGCCAGCGACCGATCCCAGGGATGAGGTAGAAATTTATTTCTATTTGAACACGATGTTGTGCTGATATTTATCCATATATATACATATATATATAATTTACGGACCTCTGTAGCTCACTGGCTCAAACCTCGTGTCACATACCGAGTCACCACGAATTATAGGATGGAAGATTCCTGGTGCCTCTGTGAACTTGACAATTGAATGGAATTATTGCCCATTAGGGGGAAGAGAGAGTGCTAAACCAGATAGCCTCATACAGGGTCTCATTTGTTATGGGCTACCTCAACAGCACAATATATCATCCCGGATGCCTCTAAGCTCCCGGAATTCGTCGAAAGCAATCCGTGGAAGGGGGCCTTGCGCTCTCCCTTCAAAGATGGTATGTTAACCATCGAAGGGTTTGGCACCCGGACTGTAGAAGATTTTGAATTCTACCCGCCGGGTCTACAGTTCCCTCTCTCTGGTTTCGCATGCCTTACCGAGGAGACACTCGTAAGGTTTGACAAGGTCCCCAAAGAAACCAAAATGTACCCAAAGGGGCAGGCTCAGTCCACCTGGGTCCGGCCCTTAAACGAGTGGGAGTGTGTTAACACCACGTTAACACCTCACAAGAGCCCGTACACGATGTTTCTAGTGGAGGAGTAAACCCCTACTCCGTGTGTCACTAAGATATCGGACCTTGCTCAGCAGGCAATAAACGAGGACAAGCCGTTACCGCAGCTGAAGGAAACGCATCCGACCTCCCTCCTGTCCCTTGGGGATCACGATTGCTGGACTAACGCCCCGGCGACCTTCACATCGGGTAAATTAAGCGCTGACTGTGCTCCCATTCAGTTCAGTGAGTGGCTACCCAGGCTTCCGGAATCTCTGATATGCCTCGAGCTCGAAGCCTGTATGCGACTGAGTAGACCTATCAACTCGGCTACAATGGCAGAAAAGACCTCTTTAATGTATGAAGAAGAACCACCTTTTAAGGTCTTGACGAAGTCATTACTTCAAACCTTACTGTCTGATTCCTACGACTTCTTTGCGGCCAGACGTCGTTGCTGTAGGCATGTCTTGTCTGAGGCCACTATCAGACATGAGCCTAACAAGCTCATTAAAGCCCCAGTCTGGAGCTGCTAGGGTCAATCAGAGCCTCAAGGTTCGATGGGCTTAGTCCCCAAGCACAAGTTCGAACCGGCCAGCAACCAATCTCGAGGTAGAAAGAGTCTGAGATCTTTCCATTCCTTCCAAACCGGCAGTCCCAACAGGTGGTTCAAACCATCCCGGTGGCACAAGGGAGTCAGCCTTTCACTTCGAAGGGTCAACCCCAACAGCAATACGTGCTGGTTCCTCAGTCCCAAGTAGCAACTACCTCCTATGTTACTTCCCCAGCCCTTAGGCCCACCTTTGAAACTCAGGGTGCTTTCCAGGGTTACCAGCGCCCCAGAGGCGCTAGCTCGAGAGGAACTTTTCGCAACAGCTACTCTCGAGGCCGAGGAGGTAAATCCGCAGCAAATCATTGGGAGTTCTCAGGTAGGGGTAGGACTTTACATCTTCCGGAACCGTTGAACGTTCAACATTTGGGCTTTCAGTATAATTTCCAAAGGTCTGGGGTGGAGTTGGATAGAATGGCCCCCTCCACCAACCAGTTTTCATCAACATCCAACGGAAGAGCTAGTCTTATATGAAAACGATTTATTGCAAAAGGAAGCAATAAAGAAAGTAAATCGTTTGTAATTTCAGGATCACTTGTTCAGCGGGCCAAAGAAAGACTCAGAATAGCGAAGAGTAATCCTAGACCTGTCGCTTCTGAATTCTTACATTTAATGCGACAATTTTCACATGCTGACCATCTCTCAGGTGCGGACCTTGCTTCTCTGTGGGGCCGTCACCTCCCCTATGGATCTTGCAGACGTTTGCTATCATGTTCCGAAAGCAAGGCATTTTCGTCCGTTTCTAGGCTTCAACTAGGCAAACTGCCTCACAGCAACTACAGAGTGATAATCTCTTACAACAGTTTTGGTTCCAAATCAACTTCGAGAAATCTCGTTTGGTCCCGAGGACAAGTTTCAATGGTTAGGATTCAATGGGTTCTATGCTCCCACACTCTGTCTCCCAACAGCCAAGAGGAACGATATAGCAAAACACAATACGTTTTCTCAAAGACAAATTGTCTTCCAGAAGAAATCAAGAGAGAATCCTGGGTGCCCTCCAGTTTGCCTCAGTAACAGATATACTACTGAAGGCCAGACTGAAAGATATAAGCCGAGTATGGTGCTCCAGGAAAACGAGTAATATCGAGACAAAGGGCTCGACTCCAACCAATTCTGAAGAAAAGACTTCAACCATGGACGAAGGTCAAAATCTGGCAAATCCGTTTCCTTACAATATCCACCCCCAAGCTCGTCATTTACACAGACGCCTCCCTAACAGGCGGGGGAGGGGATACTCTCAGTACACGAAAGTCCTGGGACTATGGTCGACAATATTCCGCCAACTTCATATCAATGTTTTAGAGGCCATGGCGGTATTTTTGACCTTAAGCAACCGGCTCCAGCCAAAAACCAACATATCAGGTTTCTTCTAGATAGATAGTGGCGGACGCACTTTCGAGGACAACTCCGCTGGAGTCGGAGTGGTCACTAGACCCAATGTCCTTCAGTTGGATTCTTTCTCAGGTTCTGGATCTCCAGATAGATCTGTTTGCAACAAAGTCCAATTACAACTAGAGTGCTACGTAGCTCCCAGCCCGGATCCTCGGGCTTACGCCACAGACGCACTATCATTAGTCTGGAACACTTGGGAGAGAATTTACCTATTCCCACCAATAAATCTGTCGATGAAAGTGTTAGACAAGCTCAGGACTTTCAAAGGCCAAGTTGCTCTAGTAGTCCCCATCTGGCCCAAGCACAACGGGTTTCCCCTTCTGGTGGAACTGGGTCTCCACCTCGACAGATCCCCAATCCAATACTAACACAAGCAGTACAACTCGCTGTGTGTTAGCTTCCTCAAATTCAGAATGCCCTACCTTTCTGGACTTTATGAAATTTGCAGCTCAAGAGGTGCAGATATTGATCCTCAAATACGTTATTTTTAGAATCAGATAAGAGGGGATCCACCCTTCGACAGTATGATTCGGCTGTTATGAAACTTGCCAGTTTTTAAGGGACTCAAAGGTTGAGACGATGACTATGAATCTGACAGTAACCTTCTTCAGAATTTTATTTGAATCAGACTTAGCGACTTGTACTATTACCACAAATTAAGTCAGCCTTGAAGGTTTTACAATTGGCTTTAATATTGCCCTTACAGATTCATACTTCTCATCCATCCCGAGAACCTGCGCCAGATTGAAACCATCAACTCACCCTAGCTCAGTTACCTGGTTTCTGAATGACGTACTTAAGTTGGCTTCAGACACTCTTAACGAGACTTGCCATTATATTCCATTGGTTAGGAAATCCTTGTTCTTAATGAACCTGACTTCTGGCGCCAGAATATCAGAACTTTCAGCCTTGTCTAGAGATCCAGGTCATATGGAATTTCTCTCGTCAGGGGAAGTACTCCTTTCCCCTGACAAAAGATTTTTAGCGAAAATGAGGACCCCCAGGACAGACGGTTCCCCTGGAAGATTGTCCCACTTCCGCAGGACCCATCTTTATGTCCAGTAAACACTCTGGAAGCCTACTTAAACATATCTCCCGTTCAGTCCTCGGGGCCCTTACCCATTAGAGAAGGTGAAGAACCATCATCCTGAAAGGACTCAGACAGAGGATTCTGCATTTCATTAACGGGCTACCTAGAATCATTCCCACATCACTCCCTCACGTCCATGATATATGAGCTGTAGCTACCTCAGTTAATTACTATGAACTTCACTGGACTTACTAAATATACAGGCCGGAAGTCTCCAACAGTATTTAAACGCCACTGCTTAAAACCTCTGGAAGCCTTATATTTGCTACAGTGGCAGCAGGGAATGTGATTCCTCCTGAACATAGTGAACCTTAATCAACTATGTCTTGCTATCCTCTTACCTGTTATTTTGGATTTTATTTTACTTCCTCAGGTATTGTTCCAAGATTTGGGACCATTTCTCTGGTACTATTTCACTGCGCGGCACAGGTCGGAGCCCAGAAAAGGGATTTTGACGAAGGAAAAATCTATTTCTGGGCGAGAGACCTGTGCCGCCCAGTGAACCCTCCCTTGACTTCCCTCCCAACATGGGCCCCAAACCTTGGGTGCTATGAGGAGTGACGTCACTGGCGTGGGTTGGGTTAGTGGTAGTAGTGTTGAACGGCACCTCGCTGTGGCGGGGATTTTGAAGAGGAGATATCTAAATAGTGCGAGACCTCTGGTTGTGAATTATCACGCCCCAGTATTTATACCGACACCTTATATAGGTGAGCGAGCTGGGTTCAACCTGGCATTCCTATGCTTTTTTTCTCTGGTAATATATAGCAGTTATATTCCTTAGAAATAGTGCTCTAGGAGTATTTCACTGGGCGGCACAGGTCTCTCGCCCAGAAATAGATTTTTCCTTCGTCAAAATCCCTTTTTTACTATATAATAAAAATACCATTTTTGCTCCAGCTGTCATCTCAACACCTGTCACGGGAACCTTCCCCTTACCGCGAGTTCAGAAAAAGACTGACAGGCTCTTTGTTCGTAAATAGGTAGTAGGTTGGCTAGGGCACCAGCCTCCCATTGAGATACTAACACTAGAAAGTTATTGGGTCCTTTGACTGGAGAAACTGTAGTACATTTGATCTTTCTTTTTGGTTACCGCTCATTTTCCTTTGCCTACACATGCACCCCGAATAGTCTGGCTTTTTCTTTACATATTCTCCTGTCCTCATACACCTGACAACACTTGAGATTACCAAACAATTCTTTGCTCAAGTGGTTAATTTCTATAGTGTAATTGTTCAGTGGCTACTTTAATCTTGGTAAGGGTAGAAAAGATTCTTTAGCTATGGTAAGCAGCTCTTCTAGGAGAAGGACAGTCCAAAATCTAACCATTGTTCTCTAGTCTTGAGAAGTGCCATAGCTGTCTCGGGTTAAAGTTCTATTTCTTGGGGTGTACACTCGGGAACACTATTCTATCTGATTTTTCTTTCTTTTGTTTTGTTAAAGTTTTTATAGTTTATATTGGAAATATTTATTTTAATGTTACTGTTTTTGAAATATTTTATTTTTTTGGGCTCAAGCCATGGCGTCCTGATGGAAGTTCCTAAAGGGTAGCTTCCTGGGGTATATATAACTACGGCGATATTCCCAGAGAATTTACCTTAAGGTACCCAGAATTCTAACTCCTGGAGCGAATATCCCTAATAAAAGAACCAGGGATATCGCGAAATATCAGAGGACGTATTCTTGACACGCCACATAGCAATCTGCACCCCGAACAGAGTTAACACTTCGAAGGGGTCAATTGGCAAGAAAACGAAAACGAGAAAGAAAGGAGAGCCGCTCGCAAGGTATCTTTCCTCTCCCGTTTCGTAAGCGTGCATTGCGCCGCTCATGGCGCCATCTGCATTCCTTTTTGCGTAGCTCAACAACTCGGTGTTTTTTCCCTGTGTTTCTCGCAATTCTTGGATTATTTCAACTTTATAATGCTTTCTCCAACTTCTGCTTCTGATAAGTTGAGTATTATTTCTTTTATGTATAAATGTAAGCTCTTGGTAATTTTAAAAGTGATTTGATAGTGATATCGTTGTTACAAGAGCTGTTGCTTACCGGAGGCGTCCTGGACGCTGTCGATCGCTAGGTATGAGTTATTTAGTTAGCCAGAGCGACGTTCCTGGCTGTTTCGCTTTTATAATTTTAGCTGTTCAGCGTTACATAGGATTTCTTTATATGATGCTTTTAGTATTTTTATTTTGGCGAAGGATTTGCCGATTCTGGCCTACGCTAGACCTTGTAGCCTAGTCGTTTGGCCCTAGTACTTTCCTGCATGATATTCAGATTTCCGAGTGTTTTAAAATTTTATTGAAGCTTTAGGCAGTTTTATACATTTAAGATTATGTTGATTTTCTTCCAAGATAGTATACGAGTGAGTTTCGGTGATTTAGGTAATCGATTCTCTTTGCGCCTAGGCTAGTTGTCTATGGGGCCTTAGAATACTTTCTCACACTCCCCGGTTGCTCTCTTCTCTTCGGAGAAAGTGTGCAATCCCTTTCCCTCTGTTTAAGCCTTGGGCTTAACCCTAATGGTTTATCTGAATTGACTTTAGATACAACTATATTAGGGTGTTTCTGTTCTTTCCTGTTTCCAGTAAGTCTGGCTTCAGGAAGGGGGCAGGACATCAGAGTTCTTAGTCTGAGTCTGTTTCTGTCTAGCTTGTGGTTGAGATTCCCTTGCTAGACTGACAACAGACATAGGAGGCTTAGCCTCTTTAGTTCACTTTCGAAGGTTTCTGTACGAGATGATTCCTTCTTTTTGTGATCTAGCAGACTAGTCCAGTGTTGTTCTCGGTGTGGAGGATGAGATCCTCTTTTCTGTGAATAACAACGCCTTCCTTGCTTTGGTTCCGAGGGAGTTGGCAAGTATTGCTGACCTCCCTCCTCGGATCTCCCCTAGGCTAAGATGAGTTTTCTTGGCTGCGGGTGATTCTTTATTAGAGCAAGGTTGGCAGGACCCTCTTCTCCCTTTCCCCCTCTTTCCTTTGTGATGGCCTAGCCATTTCATTCCTGTCCGTCATTCTACATCTGTACCTAGCATAGGTTAGGATGTGGGGTTGACTCAGTCCCTTGCCGGCCGGCAAGGGTCTTCTGCTTTGAGTGCTGCCCGGACCTCCCTTGGTCTCTCATCCATGTTTGTCTGTAGAGCCAGATGGCATTGGTCAGGAAGCCTGAAGTTATATTCTCCCCTTCCTTATGTGCTCTCTTTCGGGTTGCCGGGTTATGAGGTAGTACAGTCTCTTATCCTGGCATCCATTCTGTTTTTCTTCTAGCGTTGTACCCTAGCCCGGCTGCCGGCCTGAGTGGCCGGCAGCCGGGCAGGCGGAGTTCTCTGGTTCTTTTGCTGCCGGCCGGCATTGGTTGTATACCTTTGCTGGCCGGCTATATATCACACCATTGTCTGCTGGCCGCTACGATTAGTGGCCGGCAGCCGGGTGTGGTTGTTGTTTAGCTGCCGGCCGGCAGTCACTGCCGGCCGGCACATGCATTTGAACCAGCGTTCTTCCACCTTATAGTTTATAAGTAGTATACTTTGGAACTAGTTAAGGTGTGTGCCGGCCGTCACGTGCCGGCTGGCACATTACCTTCTATACTGTAGCCAGTATTTTTCAGTATAGTATATACTGTAGGGAGAAAACTATAGTACTGTATAGTATTTGTTACAACACTAAGTTTTTCTAACACTTTTGTGTTGTCTTGCACAGCCCTTTGGTGTAACCTTACAGATAATGAAAGTGAGTTCTTTCTTGTCTACTATCCAGCATTTTAAAATCACTTTTTTGGGTGTGAGCTACAGCTGTTTCCTCTGGAAATTATTCATTGGTTGCTCTAGTTTAGATTAACCATACGATTTTATTATCTGGAAGGTTGCAGCAATTGACTGTGCGGGAAATACAAGTGTGTGTCTTTCCTTTCTAGTTTAGTTATGCTAAGCTATGTTTATCCAGTGATACGTAGTTCACTTGATACTCATGGAATTTTCTTCTCTTTACAGGAGGACCATCCGAAGTGTGGAAGCGTTTTCTGCAACGTCCGCAGCAAGAACTTCTGCGGACATGATTTGTGTAGGAGGCACGCAGCATGCGCAGTCTCCAAAGGTGATCTCCGGCATTGGGACCCGCAGGTATGTACCGTGTGCACAAACCTGATTACTGAGGCTTTTGATTTCCCTAAGACGGCGGAGTCAAGGGACGCAGCAAGGGAGAAGCTTCGTACCTGGGTAAGGGGCTTTCAGAAGAACACTTCTGGGCTCTATCTTCCAAGTGAGAAGATGAGGGCTTACCTTTTCCCCAGGGCGTCAGCTGAGGTAGTGATTTCCCAGCCTCAAGTGGAGATACCAGTGGTTCAGATCCCTGTGGATGCTGAAGTCGCGGACGCCCTGCAGGACATCCAATTGGACGATAGGATGTCGGAGGTGTCCGAGCGTCTGGAAGATGACTTTCTGGCAGAAGACCAGGATGAAGAGCAGGCTCCAGACAATGAAGAGGAAGAGGTCGACGAGGTGTCGACTACTCCGGTTCAGGCCCCTGAACCTATTCCCTCAATATCGTCCTCTCTCCCAGATGAGCTGGGAAAGACCCTTTCCTCCATCGTTGGAATGATCCAACAGATGCAGAGGGAGAATAATGAGAAGGCGGCTGCAATGGAGCTGGAGATGCGGAGACTTGCAGCATCACGTGGGCCCCAGAAGAAGCTCAGCGTGAAAGACCTTCCCTTGTGCTCAGATGCTAACCCTTGGAAGTATGCTGAGCACATGCCTATGACGACGGGAAAAATCGTCATTTCGGAGAAGTTGGGCTCAGTCCCCCTTGAGGAGGTGAAATTCTGGCCCAGCAAGGAGTCGTATCTGGACTGTTATGTCCGTCTAAGGAAGGAACCAGCCTCAAAGGAAGAAACAGAGCCGAAGGAGGTCATAGTTTTGGACCACGCTAAGGCTCAAGCTTTACTGTCAAGCTCGATGAAAGAGAGGGGCTTCACAAACTCAAAGGTACCTGCCTTAAGTAAGAAGCACCCTTCCTTTGTGTCCTCTCCTTCTAGAGCCTTCCCCTTTATGCAGAAAGGGTTTACGGCTGTGCTGAAAGCAGTCGAGGTAGGTAAGCCATGCCCCTCTTTGGAGGAGTGTAAACCTCTGTCTTTGGCCCTACCCATGGACCACAAGGACTGGAAGGACGTCCATCTTACCTTCTCAGTCGGGAAGTTGGAGGCTGAGGCTGATATTGCCGGACGTCAGTTCGGTGAGAACCTCCCCAAGCTGTCTGACTTTCTTTTGCGAAGGGAGCTTGAGACAAAAGAAAGACTTGCTGCCTCAATGTCTCATCAAACGACTCTGGAGACAATGGCAAGTGACCCCAAGGTCCATGAGATGTTCATGGTAGTGGCTAAGACACACCTAGTCACAGTGACGAAGGACCTTTATAGCTTCGTCAAAGCTAGGAGGGCTTGTAGGGAGTTCGTGTTCGCCTCGGCTGCGGTGAGGCACGAGCCAAGGAAGCTAATCTCCTCCAACATTTGGGGCAAAGACCTCTTCCCTAGTGAAGCGGTCAAGGAGGTTGTAGATAAGGCCGCCACGGAGAATAGAAACCTTCTCCAGAAGTGGGGCCTATCTCTCAAGAGAAAGTCTTCCCCGGATGAGGGTCCCCAACCAAAGAGGAAGACTAAGAAGACTAGGCTACCCTCTCGGCCAGCCAAGCCATTCAGACAGCAGCAGCAACAGCAATTTCCTATGCCTACAGTGCCCCAGATGGTGGCACAAACCCCGACCACGTACCAGTGGGTACCCCAAGCCGTGTCGACGCAGTCTCCGGCATTTAACCCAGCGTTCGAAGGGCAGTCAACTACCTTTCGAGCGAAGCCTAGAGGAGCAGCCAGAGGTTCGTCTAGACGCCCCTCAAGGGGGAGGGGATTCAGGGGTGGTCGCGGTCAAGGAGGCAAGGCCTCAGGTCAACAGCAGTCAAAGTGAGATGATACCGGTAGGAGGGAGACTTCAGAATTTTCGGGATCGGTGGACCTTTGATCCCTGGGCCCACAGCCTACTCAAGAATGGACTGGGTTGGAGCTGGTACGGCACTCCACCCCCGTGCCCTCGATTTTTCCAACACTCCACCCCCGTTCTGGAGGAGTATATTCAAGAACTGTTGGAGAAAAGAGTAATCCGAAGGGTAAAGTCCATCAAATTCCAAGGGAGGCTGTTTTGTGTTCCCAAGAAGGACTCAGAAAAACTCAGAGTCATTCTGGACTTGTCGCCCCTCAACAAGTTCATAGTGAACTGCAAGTTCAAGATGCTAACACTGCAACACATAAGGACCTTACTGCCCAAGAGGGCATTTACCGTCTCCATAGATTTGTCAGACGCCTATTGGCACGTTCCAATCAATCGTCAACTCTTCCCCTACCTAGGGTTCAAGCTACATCGAAGACTCTACGCCTTCAGAGCCATGCCATTCGGGCTAAATATAGCCCCAAGGATCTTCATGAAGCTTGCGAGCGTAGCTCTCAAACAATTACGCCTAAAGGGAATCCAGGTGGTAGCCTACCTGGACGACTGGCTGGTGTGGGCAGCATCCAAGACAGAATGTTTGCAAGCTTCCCTACAGGTGATCCAGTTCCTAGAGTATCTAGGCTTCAAGATCAACAGAAAAAAAGTCTCGAATTTCTCCATCTCAAAAGTTCCAGTGGTTGGGAATCCACTGGGACCTAGTGTCACACCAACTCTCCATCCCGGCGAAAAAGAGGAAGGAGATAGCTGGTTCTGTCAAGAGACTTCTGGATTCCGAAAGGATATCAAGACGCGAACAGGAGAGAGTGCTGGGTTCTCTCCAGTTTGCTTCCGTAACAGACCCGGTGCTAAGAGCACAGCTAAAGGATGCATCCGGAGTTTGGAGAAGTTATGCATCAAACGCGCGAAGAGATCTGATAAGACCAGTTCCGCTTCGTCTACGTACGCTTCTCAGGCCTTGGTCCCAAGTCAGGCAACTAAAGAAGTCGGTACTTCTTCAGCCACCTCCCCCCTCGTTGACTATTCACACAGACGCCTCGAAGGAGGGGTGGGGAGGTCATTCTCATTGGAAGAAGGCCCAAGGGACTTGGTCCAATCTATTCAAGACATTTAACATAAACTTTCTGGAAGCTATGGCAGTACTCCTTACCTTGAAGAAAGTCTCCCCTCGTCGCTCGATCCACATAAGGTTGGTGCTGGACAGCGAGGTGATTGTGAGATGCTTGAATCGACAAGGATCGAGGTCACCACCACTCAACCAGGTGATGTTGGCCATCTTTTGACTGGCGGAAAAGAAGAAGTGGTACCTGTCGGCAGTTCTCCTTCAAGGAGTCCGCAATGTGACAGCGGACGCTCTATCCAGGTTCACACCGATAGAGTCGGAATGGTCCCTAGACGCAGGATCATTCTCCTTCATCTTGAGTCAAGTCCCAGAACTGCAAATAGACCTCTTTGCGACGAAAGACAACAAGAAGTTACCCCTTTATGTGTCCCCGTACGAGGATCCCTTGGCGGAAGCAGTGGACGCGATGTCCCTCGACTGGAACAGATGGTCCAGGATTTACCTGTTCCCTCCTCACAACCTTCTATTGCGGGTCCTCAACAAACTCAGATCTTTCAAGGGAGTGGCGGCAATCGTGGCTCACAAGTGGCCGAACAGCGTGTGGTTCCCTCTGGCATTGGAACTACGGCTGAAGTGTCTACCGTTACCAGATCCAGTTCTGACCCAGCGAGTTCAGAAGTCGACTGTCTGCGCTTCATCACAGAAAACCCGGAACCTGCAGCTCATGATTTTCTCTCCCTAGCGGTGAGAAAACGTTTCGGGATTTCGAAGGACAGTACAGTATAGACTTCCTAGAGGAATATAAGTGCAAATCTACTAGAAGGCAATATGAGTCATCATGGAGGAAATGGGTGGCCTTTGTCAAGGCGAAGAATCCGCAAAAGATCTCGACGGACTTCTGCTTATCTTTCTTCATCCACCTCCATGGTCAAGGGTTAGCAGCCAACACAATATCAACGTGTAAATCTGCTTTGACAAGACCCATTTTACATGCCTTCCAGGTCGACCTCTCTAACGATATTTTTAATAAAATTCCGAAAGCCTGTGCTAGGCTCAGGCCTTCAGCACCTCCAAAGCCCATTTCATGGTCTTTAGATAAAGTTCTTCATTTTGCTTTGCTGTTGAACAATGAGGAGTGTGCTTTAAAGGATTTGACCCAAAAAGTTATTTTCCTATTTGCACTCGCGTCGGGGGCCAGGGTTAGTGAAATTGTAGCCCTCTCGAGAGAGGAGGGTCGTGTTCAGTTCTTGGATGGGGGAGAACTGAACCTGTTTCCGGATCCTACGTTTCTCGCCAAGAACGAATTACCCACCAACAGGTGGGGTCCCTGGAGAATCTGCCCTCTGAAAGAAGATGCATCTCTATGTCCAGTGGAATGCCTAAAGGTCTATCTTCGTAGAACTTCAGACTTCAGGGGTGGTCAACTATTCAGGGGAGAAATATCAGGCTCAAATTTATCACTGAAACAACTTAGGGCGAAAATCACCTATTTTATTTGCAGAGCGGATCCAGACAGTACACCCGCAGGTCACGATCCGAGGAAAGTTGCCTCATCCTTAAATTTCTTTAATTGTATGGATTTCGAACATCTTCGTTCATACACTGGCTGGAAGTCTTCCAGAGTGTTCTTTCGTCACTATGCGAAGCAAGTGGAGCAACTAAAGAGGTCTGTGGTAGCAGTGGGTAGTGTCGTTAACCCTGCTGTTTAACTCTGCGAGGAACAGTGGATTTAATTGGGACGATTAATTCCGGGGTGAGTGTGTACTGTAGTTACGAACTGTTCTACAAACTAAGTGTTAGGGCACTGGGTTGCCCACATTGACTGTTCCACTTTCAAAGGTGAACCTAGCATAAGTGCAGACATGTGTGCCGAGCGTTTCCAACGCTAATGTAACTGATTAGTAATACAGACTTTTATGATTTTGATACCTCGGTATGTTAAAAGTGGCGCTAATGTTTTTCTTTCAGATAAACAAGTTTTCTGTTTACTATCATGCTTATGCTTATTTATTGGTTATCCTCCTCTTATATATATATAATGGTTGTTTAACCTGTTTTATTTTTTGTTTGTCAATAAACTAGTTCTTGTGAACCTTGCGTCTCCTTCACCTGTGTCAATTTATTTGAAATAATTTTGCATTACGTTTCTATGTATATTTATCTGGGATAATTCTAATGGATTGTTCCTTTATGCAAGCATTCTTTGCATTGGTTTATGCTTTCCCTTGGCGGGAGGACTCCATGCCCTAAGGGGACGGTGGCGGATATGCAAGTTTTCCTCCTACTCGGATATAAACCTTTGTCCAATCCAGTATTGAACGGGGAACTGGTCGATATTTCATATTGACTCAGTGGTTCTTTACAAACTATGCTTTACATGATATAGGGTGAGACCACTATATTGGCTTGTCTGTTATTCATACATAGGTATATGTACTCTTCGAGACTTTTCCAGAGTCTAGTAGGACTCTTCCCTGTAGGGGGCAGGAAGCACTAACATGGTCTATGGTTAGTTGAAAAGATGTATGACGGTAACATCTTAGGTCTCTAGGTCTAGTTGGCCGGGAAATACCTTCGGGAAGTACGGCACGTTTTGAGAATCCACAGATACAGTAATGCTCTGGTATACTTCCATCAGGACGACATGGCTTGAGCCCAAAAAACGGATTTTGAGCGAAGCGAAAAATCTATTTTTGGGTGAGATGGCCATGTCGTCCTGATGGACCCGCCCTTCCCTTTCTTCTAAAGGGCTGTAGGTCCCCTCCCTACATACAGTATCTGTAGCACCTCGTGTATCGCTACAAGGAATACAGATGGCGCCGTGAGCGGCGCAATGCACGCTTACGAAACGGGAGAGGAGAGATACCTTGCGAGCGGCTCTCCTTTCTTTCTCGTTTTCGTTTTCTTGCCAATTGACCCCTTCGAAGTGTTAACTCTGTTCGGGGTGCAGATTGCTATGTGGCGTGTCAAGAATACGTCCTCTGATATTTCGCGATATCCCTGGTTCTTTTATTAGGGATATTCGCTCCAGGAGTTAGAATTCTGGGTACCTTAAGGTAAATTCTCTGGGAATATCGCCGTAGTTATATATACCCAAGGAAGCTACCCTTTAGGAACTTCCATCAGGACGACATGGCCATCTCACCCAAAAATAGATTTTTCGCTTCGCTCAAAATCCGTTTATTTGTTGAATTACTTCTCTTTTATTTTATTTATTTCCTTATTTCCTTTCCTCACAGGGCTATTTTCCCTGTCGGAGCCCTTGGGCTTATAGTATCTTGCTTTTCAAACTTGCAAGTAATAATAATAAGTTACTCGTTCAAACAGAAGAAAGGCCCCGACATTTTATATTTAAAGCTTCTTGGTTTTTATTTTCAATATTAGAATACAGAATGTATAAAAGATCTTTTGTTCCGTAAATGGAATACAAACCTACGCTACTTATTAGTGGTATTACTTTTGGCGAAGCTGAAAGGACGAGCCATTAAAATTTAGCGATGGTTAACTACCCATTCTGCTACTTAGTGGTGGTAGGCGGGGTAGCTTGCTACCGCTCCCACTCACACACCTGGGATTTTGCTAACTTTTCTTTTGGCTCGGATGGTGAACGGTCGTTGTCGTTCTTCATCCTCACCAAGTTACTTTTGGACTGCCGTTAATGCTTTTTGTTTGTGCTTTCACTTTATTAGTGTGTTTGTGTTGACTTCTGCCAACCATGCGTACCTGGCCTGGATTTGAAGACCGGCCCTGTGGTACCTTCATGTCGGCTGTGGACACCGATCATCACACTCTTTGTCCTTCCTGCAGAGGTTAACGGTGTGTTAGCGACAATAAGTGTTGTAATTGTCGGGAGTGGTCTGCCTCCCAGTGGAAAAGGTTTGGGTGCCGGCGGAAAAAGTCAAAGCGGGATATTTCTCCTTCGAAGGTTACTTTGAGGAGGAAAAAACCCAAGGCTGCTTCTGCTTTCCAACCTTCCTCCGAAGCTCCTACTCCTTCAGCCTCTTCCGAGAGACTGTTGAGTAGTAGCGTAGGCCCTTTAATTGATGGTCAACCCCGGTCCTCAAGAGATGGTGTTGCTTCCAGTAGCGAAGTGGCCCCACCTCTCCCCCCGGGTGAGGCCTTGTGTCTTTCTCCTTTTATTCAGGTGTGGTCATCCTTGGGGCTTCCGGGTCCGCTCTCCTAGGACTCCTTGCTGCAGCTCATCATCCGTTCTGCTAGTGTGCAGCCTTCGTCGACTTCGGAGGTGGATCCTCCGTCATGTGTAGACTTATTGGTGTCTGAGGCGTCTTCTGCTGCTGCTGCCTACTGAGCTTCCCCCGTTCCTGATCATTCTTCGGGGGTAAAGCAAAGTCTTTTGTCTCTCTCCCCTGCGAGTGTTTCTCCTTGGAGGAGGAGTTCACTCATAAAGGCTCCTCTGCGGATGACTGCTGCTTCCAAAGGTCAGCTTGCTGATCCACCATTCCCCAGAGGGCGTCAACGATCTCGCAGAGCACGCCCTCTGCTTCGCCTTAGTGGTGTCCCTTCACCATCGGTGAAATGGTGCCTCTTTGGCTCGTCAGCCTTGTCTTCGTAGCCTTTTCCGCAGAGGATCCTTCTCTTCTGTCGTCTTCTGGCCCTCCCCCATTGCCCTCTCCTGGACCTTCTTACGACGCTGCCACCAGTCTCGGACTTCGGCCTTGGATTTCTGTGGATCGCATGCAATCCCTTTCGGAGGATGTTCGCCCTTCCAAAGGGCAAATACATGTTCCCGACCTTCCAACACATCGATCTTCTTCTTCTCGCCGTCCTTCTGACCTGCCTTCTCCGTTCCTGACTCCTGTTCCATGCCTGCCTGCTCGTCATGTGTTTGAACGTCACTCGCCCTCGCGAACGCATCTGCTCTCTCCTACACATCGGTGCTCTACTGAGCATCAATGCTCTCCTGCACATCAGCGCTCTTCAGCTTACAAGTGCTCTCTCTTGGGCCAGCACTCTCCAGCTCGTCGGTGCTCTTCAGCGCTCTCCAGCTCGTCGGCGCTCTTAAACTCGTCATCGCCCTCCAGTTTGCCAGCGGTCTCCAGCTTGCCAGTGCTCTCCAGCTTGCCAGCGCTCACTTGCACACAGGCGCCCACCTGCTCACCCGCGCTCACCTACACTTACCTGTGCACCAGCGCACCTGTGCTCCCCTGTGCACCAGCGCTCTCCTGCACGTCAGCACTCCCCAGCTTGCCAGTGCTCTCCGGTGCATCAGCACTCCTTGGCTTGCCAGCGTTATCTAACGAACCAGCGCTTTACTGCACACCAGTGCTCTCCTGAGCGTAAACGCTCTACAGTGGTACAAGTTTCTCCAACCTCAAGGAGATCTCGCAGTCAAAAGGAACAAGAAGGTAGGTGTTTTAACAAGTCACTGTCGCCCCATTCCCCTCCCAGCCAAAGCATTACAGCGCGACCGTCAGGGAAAGAGGGAAAGGGCTCAACAGAAGGGTTGAAGATACCGAAGATACCATCTTCAAAGGTGGACCCACCGCATCAACCATCGGTCGAGACTCCTCACAGGAAACCTTTCTGACATTGCCACCATCAGCAAGCTGCCTTGGTTCAGTGCCATGGTCCGAGCAGTTGTGCAAGCCTTCAGGCCTGCTTTTTCATCTCGCACCTCTGTGACCTCGCAACATCTGACACCATCAGCAGAGCACCTGCAAAGAGCCTCAGCTACTTCTCCCTTGAAGAGAAAAAGAGGAGTCTCAGATATGGTAACATCACCTAACTGACTCCTTTGTTCTGTAACTGGAATACAAACCACACTATTTAATAAGGGTATTACTTTTGGCGTAGCTGAAATGACGTTCCATTAATTTTTAACGAGGGTTTACTACCCACACTGCTAATTATCGGGGGTAGGGGAAGGTAGCTTGCTACCCCCCTCACACACCTGTGCTTGAGCTCACTTTGCTCTCGGCTCAAATGGGGGTCGGACGTGTCCGCTCTCATCCTCGTCGTTATTTGGCAGCCATTTAATTGCTTATGTCTTTTCTTTTTCTAGTTCTGTACATGTGAAATTGGCCTCTGCAATCATGCGCACCTGCCCTGGGTTTCCCGACCGCCCCTGTGGAACGTTCATGTGGGCGGTCGAGACTGATCCTCACGCTCTTTGTCGTTCTTGTAGGGGCCAACGGTGTGATAGCAACAACAAGTGTAGTGGGTGTAGGGAGTGGTCTACTTCCCAGTGGGAGAGGTTTTCGCGACGACGGAAGAAGAAGTCCAAACGGGATATTTCTCCTTCGAAGGTTGCTTCGAAAGGAGAAAAACCCAAGGCCTCTTCTTCCGTTGCCCAAACCTCCTCTGAAGCTCCCACTCGGTCAGTCTCTTTCGAAAGACCGTCGAGTGGTAGCATAGACCGATGTATTGTTTACCAACCTCGGGACTCGAGAGATGACGTTGCTTTCCCTAGCGAAGCAGCTCCACCTCTCCCCCCGGGGGAGAATATGTCACTAACCTCCCTTTTTAAACATAAGACGTACCCAGTACAGTAGTTATATATATAGCTTACGTCCCTGATGTCACAGCAGAAAATTCAAAACTCTCGCCGATTGGATAGCCAGGTGTACCACCCCTGTGCCCTAGCGAGGTACCTGGGAACCATTCCAGGAACCCTCATATATTCCCTGCCGTCGCTAGCGGTGACACGTAGATATTCTGCTCGTCAATATTGATCTTATTTTGGTGAAGTACAAAACTTTGGTTGTTGACTCCCGCTTGTTTTTTATCTCGCTTTGGATATTCTTTAACACGATTGGATTTAGAAAACTTTTGACCCTTGCTTGTCTGATTTCTCTTTAAATTTTTCAAAATGGCCACCCCCCTATAACTTTTAGGTTATGTGTGAATGGGTGTAAGACCCGATTGGCAAAAGCTTCTCTTGATCCCCATTCTCTTTGTGTTGCTTGCAGAGGTAAAGAATGTGATTTGGGGGATCGGTGTGATGAGTGTGTTCTTTTATCAGAGCATGAATGGATTGAGTTTGACAGGTATAGACGTAAACTCAAAAGGGATAGATTGAGACGAAGTTCTTCTCGTTCTTATAAAGACTTTTCCTCTTCCCATGTCACTAACCCTATTCCTTCCCCTGTAGTGGTAGATCCTGATCCCGCTACTGTAACTGCTAATGAGCCGACGCTCAAAGACATGTTGGTTGCGATTCAAGCGCTGGGCGGTAAAGTGGAATCGCTTGCGGCCGACAGAACTCAGCTTATGTCCGACGTCAAGCAGTTTAAGGGTGAAAGTGCGAAAAGTGCAGTGGAGGGTGTGCCTGCTCGCGTCTGTCGTCCTTCTAGTCCTAGACCTCTTCCAAGCTCTCCCAACCCCTGGGAGAAGGAATGTTGAACGGCAAAAGGAGACGAGAGGCTTTAAAACACGAGCAGACGCCCCTCGAACGTACCTGTGGGCGTTTCCCAGGACGTCCACCCTCACCAATGGAAAGGTGAGGTTAAGTGTTTCTCGTCATCTTTGGATGACCCCTTGCCTAAAAGAGGTTGGAAGCTTGCTTCCAGACCTCTTAAAAGGACCTTTTGATAAGGCCAACCAACGTCCTGCTAGTTCGCGGCCTGGCTGTAGCCATTGGGATACACCAGAGTCGTTTGAAAGTTCTCCGACTAAACGTCCTTCTAGGACGTCGGACACTACCAAGGATCCTACTATGCAGTCAGGACCAGGCTTAACCTCAATACAGGTGCCCATGCAGCCTTCAGATTGGTTTTCACCATCCAGGCGCTATGTACGCCTGAGCGATGAGGAGAACGTTGTGGTGTCATCACCGATATCACAACGTTCAGATCCTAATTTTATCATGCTACAAGAGATGCAAAGCAGGCTCTCGTCGTTCATGCAGAACTACCAACGAAGCGACAATCCTCAAGCTGACACACGTGACAGTTATTGTCAGGATCGAGACAGCGAGCAGTCTACTCAGCACGTTTTGAAACGTCCTGTAGGACGTGTGTTCCCGAACGTAGTCTTAAGCCCGCGGTGATTCATGATGTCGAACGTCCTCATAGTCGAGGTTCCAAGCTTCCTGCTAGCTACATTGAACTGATCCTGAACGATCACCTAAGTCCACAGTTGACAGCCCTAATGTCGAACGCGCTTTACTACGTCCTTCAAAGAGAGACGTCGAATGTCCTGTCAAACAGACTGTCGAACATCCTTCGAAACAGGCTGCTGAACGTCCTGAGAAACAGGCTGCCGTTCGTCCTGAGAAACAGGCTGCCGTTCGTCCTACGAAACAGGCTGTCGAACGTCCTTCGAAACAGGCTGCCGAACGTCCTGCAAAACAGGCTGCCGAACGTCCTGCAAAACAGGCTGCCGAACGTCCTGCAAAACAGGCTGTCGAACGTCCTGCGAAACAGGCTGTCGAACGTCCTGCGAAACAGGCTGCCGAACGTCCTACGAAACAGGCTGCCGATCGTCCTACGAAACAGGCTGCCGAACGTCCTGCGAAACAGGCTGTCGAACGTCCTAGATCTCAGGACGCCTTCCGCTCTTCAAGTTACCTTAGTGAACGTCCTCCATGCCTGTTTCCGAGCTAAAAACGGCTTAACAGGTCGTTGAGCGGCAAGCGGTTCACAGCGCTGAACGCTTGTCATGAAGCGACGGCAAGCACCTTTCAGGATACGATCCTGAACTCCCTACCTCTTACCATATTTCAGACGATTCAGAGGTTAGTCTTGATCATGACGATGAGGCTTACCCTCTCCAAGATAACTCTAACGCAGTTCAAGTTCAGGAACTCGTTAGTTCCGATCGCATTGATCGCGAGCGTGTGGAAGAGCTACAAGTAACACGCCCGCTTGATATTATTCATAATGATCCAGTTTCTGTTGCTGTCGGAACTCAGGATCTTCTCGAGAAGGATACTGCTCTCAACACTGTTGCTCCCGATGGAACTTTACCAGAGAAGGACGTCGAAGGTCAGCTTTCTCCTGTGGAGTTTGAGGAAGTTTCAGAAGACGAGGACTCTCTTTCTTTTCGTCATTCTGCCGACTTGAAAAAACTTATGAAAGTTTTTACTGAGGAATTCTCAGACTTCTTTGTACCTGTGGCTCCCCGTTCACCGCTGTCTGAGTTTACTCTTGGGAAGGCTTCTAGGAAAGCTCGCTTTACTAAGATGGTGTTATCACGGTCGTCTAAGAGGGCTCTAAAACTGATGGGTGACTGGATGCAGTCCAAGAAATCCTTAGGGAAAGCAGCTTTCGCTTTTCCTCCAGCTAGACTAGCCTCCAGGTCTAGTATCTGGTACGAGACAGGAGAAGTTCTCGGCTTGGGGATACCTGCCTCTGCCCAGGGAGATTTCTCAAGCCTCATAGACGCTCCTCGTCGGTCGGCCATGAGGAAGACCAAGATCTTCTGGTGTACATCGAAGATGGATCACCTGCTTAAGGGCATACAGTATTTAGAGCCTTCGAAGTTTTTAACTTCTTGGACTGGACTCTTGGAGCATTGGATAAAAAGTTGCTTCTTTTAAAGAAGGGGATACCTCTGCCTCAGTCCATTTAATGTCCTGTATGGATAAGGCTTTGCGGGTTGGATCCAATGAATTAGCAGCGCTTTTTTCTGCAGGCATTCTAAAGAAAAGAGATCAGTTATGCTCATTTCTTTCTCTGGGGGTTACTCCCTTCCAGAAATCTGAGCTGTTGTATGCGCCTCTTTCTCCCTTGTTGTTCCCACAAGAACTATTAAGGAAATATCGTCGGCCTTAGCTCAAAAGGCTACTCAAGATCTGGTCTCTAAGACAGCCAGAAAGCTCTTCCACCTTCATTTACCAGTCGCAAAACCAAGGAAGAAACTTCGTTTCCCAAGTTTTCCCAGCCCTTTCGAGGGAGGTCTTCCAGCAGAGGTAGCTCCATACCTGACGCTAGAAGGAATAAGAGGAGAGGCTTTAGATCAGGGCGAAGCAGAGTCTGACTGTTTTCGCCTTCAGGCAGTAGGAGCCAGACTTCTCAACTTCTAGCAAGCGTGGGAGAAGAGAGGAGCAGATCAATGATTATACAGATCTTGAAGGAGGGCTACAAGATCCCCTTTCTAGGGATTCCTCCTTTGGTCTTAGTTCCTGTGGATCTCTCTCCCAGATACAGAGAGGAGGCAAAGAGACAAGCTCTGATTATCCAAGTGTGTCTCATGTTGGAAAAGGGGGCCATAGAAAGAGTATAGGATATTTGTTCACCAGGCTTTTACAACCGCCTGTTCCTTGTACCCAAGAACTCGGGGGGATGGCGTCCAGTCCTGGACGTGAGTGTGCTGAACAAGTTCATCCAGAAGACGAAATTCTCATTTGAGACTTCGAAATCAGTTCTTGCTGCAGTAAGGAAGGGCGACTGGATGATCTCGTTAGACCTTCAGGACGCCTATTTCCACATCCCAATACATCCGAGCTTCAGGCCTTACCTAAGATTCGTATTCAAGGGAGAAGTTTTCCAATTTCGAGCCCTATGTTTCGGCCTCAGCACAGCCCCACAGGTCTTTACGAAGTTCATGCTAAATGTAGCAAAAATCCTCCACTCAAGGGGCATCAGAGCCTCCCTGTATCTCGACGACTGGCTTGTCAGCGCACACATACGATCACTGCCTGAAGGATCTTCAGACAACATTGAACCTTACAAAAGAACTGGGTCTCCTTGTCAACAAGGAAAAGTCTCTCTTGAGGCTATCACAAGAGATTCTTTATTTGGGAATGACGATTCGGAGTCAGACTTTTCCATCTCCTTTAAGGATGGAGCGTTAATATTGGAAGGGAAGGTCACAGCAATTGGCTGGGTGGGATACACAAGTATGTGTCTTTTCTAATTTCTAGTCCAATTGGCGACATGCCGGCCGGACCGTGCCGCCAGGTGCTACCCATGCTGGCAACACACCGGCTGAACTACAGTATATGATTATACAATGGCTAGTATATTTGCAATATAGTATATACTGCAAACAGAAAACTTTAGTATTATTATACAGTAGTTAATTTCTAACATATCTTGTGTACCCTTGTACAGGCTTTCGCTGAGACCGAACCTATATTGAAAGAATAGAATTCCTTCAATACTCTGATTGGAAATCAGTTAATACTTACCCCACAATATTAAATAATTAGAAGTGTCAGTGGCAGTGTACACTGTTTCTATCCCTAGGGGGTTAGAACCCTTCTCTTTCGAGTTGCCCTGATAGAGGAAACTCTTTATCTTTAATATTGAAGGAAGGATACAGCAATTGGCTGGGAGGGATACACAAGTATGTGTCTTTTCCTATTTCTTTCTAGCTTACTATCCTAAGCCATAATGATTAAAATATGAATAATTGCATTTCTGTTTATCGTGTGAGATAAACTATCGTATACTCATTTTGTTTTCCTTTCTTTACAGGAGGAACCCCAGATAAAATGCGATGCGATCTTCTGCAACCTTAGGAGTAAGTACTTCTACGATCATAAAGCATGCAGGTCTCATGCCCCCTGCACTGTTATTACCGAATTCTTGCAATATTGGGACCCCCAAGTCTGCAATATCTGCCTGACCTTAGTGACTGAAGGTTTTGATGACTCCAAGTCAGTGGAGTCTAGAGATGCGGCACGTAAAAAGCTATGCAAATGGGTAAGAGGGTTACAGAAGAACTGTCCGGGACCATACCTACCTAACGATAGGATGCGTAGCTTACTGTTCCCGAAAGCGGTTGGTGAAATGGTTGTGCCCCAAGCACGACGCGTACCTCCCTGCGTCCAGATTGCCATCGAGACGGATGGCAGGGAAACACCTCTGGAAGAAGATGACGATGTCGTGTCGGGATTCCGTCCATTTGTGCCGGCCCCGGCGCCGTTACCCTCGATGTCTTCACTTTCTACCCCTCCATTGGACAACACGAGCCAGGCGCTGTCCCATCTTCCGGATTTAATGGAGAATGTTCGCAAACGAGGCGAAACAAGGGAAGCGAAATTCAAGAAAGAGCTCCGTGAAGCTCCACTTATTGCCTCCCGAGGGTCATTCAAGCGACCCAGAGACCAAGACCTCCCGACCGGCTCCAAAACCAATCCCTGGAGGTATGCGGAGCTTATGCCGATTTTTAACGGCAAACTCTACATCTCAGAGAACATGGGATCTGTCCCCTTAGACGACATCCAGTTTTGGCCAAGCTTTAACGCTTTCCCTGATTGCTTCATTCGACTGAAGCATGAACCAATGTCGAAAGAGAAGACAGAACTGAAGAAAGTCATGGTTTTCGACCACGATAAGGCACAGGCTCTCTTGTCAAGTAGCCCGAGAAAGGCGGGTTATTCGGTGTCGAAAGTGTCTGCCTTGAGCAAGAAACACCCTAACTTTCTTGTTCCTGCTTCAATAGCATTCCCCTTTACGTGGAAGGCATTTAAATATGTTGCCAAGGCAGTGGAGGCAGGCAAACCATGCCCTGCACTTGAGGAGTGCAGGCCTCTGTCACTAGCCTTGCCCAAGCAGGAGAAGGAATGGAAGGAAGTCCACCTAACCTTCTCAGTAGGGAAACTGGACGCGGACATCGCTGGACAACAGTTCAGCGAGAATCTCCCTAAACTTTCTGAGTTTCTCTTGTGCAAGGAACAAGAGACGAAGGAGAGACTTGCGGCCTCTTTATCCCTACAAAACTGTATGGAGATGTGTGCAGGCCAACGAAGTACCCCAGACACGATCATGGTCCTGGCCAAAATGCATATGGCCACCTTAATAAAAGACCTATATGCTTTAATGAAGGCTAGGAGAGCCTGTAGAGAGTTCGTGTTCGCTGCTGCAACAGTGAAACATAAACCCAGGAAGCTGATATCTTCCAACATCTGGGGTAACGACCTCTTTCCAAACGAAGTAGTCAAAGAGGTAGTCGAGACAGCCATCACGGAGAATAGGAACCTTCTCCAGAAGTGGGGCATCTCTTCAAAGAGGAAGTCTTCCCCGGATGTGGGTCCCCAACTTAAAAGGAAGATGAAGAAGTCAATAGACTTTTCCCTCGGCCTGCTCAACGAGGAGGTAAACCCTTCGATCAATTGAAGCAAGGAGACGCTTCCTGTAGGAGGGAGGCTCCAGCAATTTCAGGATCGTTGGACCTTCGATCCTTGGGCCTAAGGCCTAATCAAGATTGGACTAGGATGGAAACTAGACATGCCTCCACCATCATTTCCTCAACTCTTCCAACACCCCAACCCCATATTAGAAGAGTATACCCTATAGCTCTGGAGCATACAGGTTATAAGGAAAGCAAAGTCCATCAAATTCCAGGGAAGGCTGTTTTGTGTTCCCAAGTAGGACTCAAGAAAACTCGGTCATTCTGGACTTGGTCGCCACTCAACAAGTTCATAAGAAACAGCAAGTTCAGGATGTTAATCCTTCTACACATAAGGACCCTATTACAAAAAGGGGCGTACACAATCTTGATAGACATGACAAATGCCTATTGGCATCTTCTAGTCAGTCGCCCCCTCTCCTCCTACCTATGATTCAAGTTACAGAAGATAAAGTATGTTCTAAGAGCCATACTCTTCGGACTAAACATAGTCCCAAGTATCTTCACGAAATTGGCAGATGCAGTCGTGCAACAACCACGCCTAGGAACTGTTCAGGTAACAAAGTACCTGGACGACTGGCTGGCGCGGGCAGCACCCGAAACAGCTGGTTTGCAAGCATCCAAAGAAGTAACTCAGTTCCTGGAACATCTGGGATGCAAAACCAACTTCAAGAAGTCTCGATTCTCTCCAGCTCAAGGGTTTCAATGGCTGGAAAAGCATAGGAACCTAAGGTCACATTGTCTCGCCTTTTCCTTAGGGAAGGAGATCGCAGGGTCGGTCAAGAGACTACTGTAATCCGACAGGATTTCAAGACACTAACAGGAAAGAGTACTGAACTCTCTCCAGTTCGCAGCAGTAACAGACCCAGTGCTAAGCGCACAGCTGAAAGATGCGTCAGGAGTCTGGAGAAGATACGCATCAAATGCTCGAAGAGATCTAAAATGACCGATATCGGCCTTATTTCGATCACTTCTCAACCCATGGTTGAAGGCCAAGAGCCTAATAAGGACCGTGCCCTTGCAACCACCTCTACCATCGATGATCATCCACATGGATGCCTAGACGCAAGAATGGGGATTTCACTCCCATCAAAGGAAAGTCCAAGGGACTTGGTCATCTCTGTTCAAAGCCCTTCTCATCAACATTTTGGAAGCCATTGCAGTCCTTTTAACGTTGGGAAAACTCTCCCCACGCAGATCAGCCCTCATCAGGCTGATCTTGGACAGCGAAGTGATAGTGAGATGTCCGAACCGACAAGGCTCGAGATCGTCCCATATAATCCATGAGATATTAGCCATCCCTTGCCTAAAGAGATGGCACCTATCAGCAGTTCACTTACAAATGATCCGCAATGTGACAGCGGAGGCTCTACTCAGGCTCAAGCCGATAGAGTCAGAATGGTCCACAGACGCAGACTCATTCTCTTCCATCTTGGAACAAGTCCCGGAACTGCAGATCGACCTCTTCGTGACGAGCGTCATCAAGAAACTACCTCGATATGTAGCCCCATACGATGACCCTCTAGAGGAGATAACGGACCCCATGTCCCTAGTTTGGAATGGATGGACCCGGAATTTCCTGTTCCTTCCATCCAATCTCCTGCTGAAGGTCCTCAACATGCTGAGACCCTTCCAAGGAACGGCAGCTCTAGTGGCTCCCAATTAGTCCAAGAGCAACTGGTTCTCTCTAGTGAGGGAACTGAGGCTGAGGCTGGCCTTTGTACCGAACCCAGCACTATCTCAACGAGTTCAGAAGTTAACTGTCATCGATTCATCACAGAGAACCCAAAACCTTTATTTAATGATTTTCTCGCCCTAGCGGTTAAGAAAAGATTTGGGATCTCAAAAGGCAGTATAGACTTCTTAGAAGAATACAAGTCTTAAGTCAACTAGAAGACAATATGAATCGTCTTGGAAAAAGTGGGTTGCTTTTGTTAAAGCAAAAGGACCGAAAGAAATTTCAATAGACTTCTGTCTGTCCTTCTTTATCCACCTTCATAATCAAGGTCTGGCAGCTAACACGATAACTACGTGTAAGTCAGCCTTGACTAGACCTCTTCTATATGCTTTTCAAGGATCTGATGAACAATATCTTTGACAAGATCCCGAAGGCATGCGCTAGACTTAGGCCTGCTGCTCCTCCAAAGCCATTTCATGGTCTTTGGACAAGGTCCTACATTACAGTATGCTTCATCTATGAACAATGAAGATTGTTCTCACAAGGATCTAACCCAGAAGGTTATTTCCCTGTTCGCTATAGCCTCAGGGACTAGAGTTACTGAAATAGCCCTATCAAGAAATGAGGGCCATATTCAGTTCACAGAAGTGGGAGAACTGAATCTTTCCTGATCCAGCTTTTCTCGCCAAGAACGAGCTACCCACTAAAAGATGGGGTCCCTGGAGAATCTGCCCTCTGAAGGAAGATGTCTCTCTATGTCCAGTAGAGTGTCTAAAGGTCTATCTTCGTAGAACTTCAGACTTCAGGAGAGGGCAGCTCTTCAAAGCAGAAACCTCAGGACCAAACTTATTCCTAAAACAACTGAGGGCAAAGCTCACCTACTTCATTCGCAGAGCGGATCCTGACAGTACACCCGCAGGTGTACTGCTTCAACACTGAACTTTTTTCAGTATATGGACTTTGAGCGTCTTCGCTCATATACTGGATGGAAAGTCCAAGGGACTTGGTCATCTCTGTTCAAAGCCCTTCTCATCAACATTTTGGAAGCAACTCCATGAACTGAAGCATTATGTGGTGGCAGCAGGTAGTGTATTAAAACCTGTCGTTTAGTGCTGCTATGAACAGTTAATTGATTGGGACTATCAATTAGGGTGAAAAGGTGTTGACACTTTCAGTGCGATACCTTGTACGCTACCAAGAAGAAAAAGGCTCCAAAGAGGTCCCCTAAGAAGGTGGGCGCCGCTACGCCCTTGGCGTCACCTGCCGCTCCATCGGAGAGAGGTTCCCCGTCACCTTCCCCTACCCAGAGTAGGGGACGAGGTAAGTCCGTTGCGGGCATGAGTCCGATGTAACTGATGTGGGGGCTGTTGTTGATTCGCAGGAGTGTGGGGGGGCCCTGCTGGGGAGACGGGAGTGTGCTCGGGAGACGAGGTTCTGGTACCCGCAGGACCCGTCAAGACCGAAGACCTGGTGTGGTGGAAGACAGGATCGGCTCCTTCCCCCGCGTCGTGGCAGTGCATTTCAGGTACTTCAGCGCCCGGGGGAGAAGTAAACAAGGAGAGGCAGCCTACAGGTTTGTTGGACCCCGACTCCATTGTTTGGACGGCGCTTAGGACGCCCTTCAGGTCGCCGATGCATCAAGAGGAGGAGTTTGACTGTTGGTACGCATCTAGGAAGGCGCTACGGACTCCCCTGGGGTCGTTGTCGACGCTCCCGCCCGACTTTATGCAGCCGTTCACGCCGGTGAACCAGCACGAAGACCCTACGTCATCGTCGGAGGACTCGGCTAGCTCTTCTTCTGTCTCTTCCTCCTCTTCCTCCTCTTCCTCATCGTCATCGTCAGACGCGTCTTCTTCGGAAGACTCCAACCCCCGTGAGGCAAAAAGAAAATGGAAGAGGTCCCGTAGGAGGAAATCTCGCTCCCGCTCAGCCCCTTCCAGGAAACGCTCGAAGACCTCCAGAGAGAGGAGCAAGAAGAGGCGCTCGTCCAGGGACAAGTGGATTTGAGTGACTGTTCCCCGTAGTGAGCTGATCAGGGCAGCCGCCGCTCCAGTACCTACCGCGTTGCCCTCTAGAGCCGCTCCTTCACCCTTACCTCGTGGCGTCCGCTCGATCCGCCCGTCGGTCGAAACCGCCGACACACTTCGACTTCGCCATGCCTTTACCCGCCAAGTCACTGGCTCCATCCGCCAAGCAGAGAGAGCCTCTGCTTCGGCCCGATAGCATGGCCTCCATCCCCGGTACCACGGCAGCTCTGTCAAAGTGCCCTGGCTAACCGGCGGCTCACCGTGGACCCCTGGCCCCACGGAGCTCCCCGGGAGGAGGTAGACCCATGACGGCTACCTCCGTCTCAGCGGATCCACCCGTGTTGGAAGTATCCGCGCCGTTGGATCGGCGGGAAAGAGATGACGTAGCCTCCCACGTGGCTCCATCCATGCTCGGCGATGCACCCAACACGGAGGATCAAGTGATGGAAGGCCTGATGAACGACGGTGAGTGCTCAGCGGACGAGGTGTCGTCCTATTGGAAGGTGCTAGCCCTAATTAGACGTCATCATAGACTGGACGACCCGAAACCTTCGACAGAGCAGGCTTGGCTCTCGGGTCTAGGAAGAATGGTCGACAACCCCGCCCAACAAAAGCCATCACTAACCCTCCCGTTGGCCCCAGACGTTAAGTTAGGGATGAATCACATGGACAGGTACGTCGTGGGGCAAGTAAATTCTCTCAGGGCCCAAGGCTCCTTCAAGCTGCTGCTGGGGTTAAGGACCCAGAAAAGGTTTTACATCCCTGACGGACGGCACTCGGGGCCCCGCACAGTGGAAGCGGCAATATCCACCCTCAACCAGGGCAGTTCAGAAGACAGAGCCTCCTCTGCCCCAGTGTGCTTTTCTCCAGCCGAGGCTTCGATGATGGAGGATACGGCCCAGGATATAGTGAATGTCACGTTATGGTTTGACTGGTGGGCATGCACCTTAGTTGGCTTTCAGCTGTCTCATGACCTGGCGGTACCCGAAAACCAGACGCTACTCCAGGAACTGATCTGCTCAGGGAGGAAGGCCATGAAGTTCCTCACCTTCCAGTCCCTCACACAGACGGCCAACTGGATCTTGCGGAGGATAGACACTGTCCTTAATAAGTTGGTCCATAAGCTCCCCAAGAGGGAAGCAAAGTGCCTAAGGAACTCACCAGTGTGGGGTGACTCCGTCTTCCCCCTGAAGGCAGTGGAGGAAGCTATGGAGAGGGTCCGAAAGCTCAAGGAGACAGGAGATTCCAGGCCCCCTGCAGCAAGACATCCCACTCATAGAAGGGTTGCGCAGGACGGTCCCCACCCTTCTGCACAACCTAGAAGAGACCCCTTCTTCCTGGCGTCAAGTGTCGCAGCCCCCCCCCCGTAGGGGAAGTACTACTCCGCAGGCCTCCTTTAGACCAAATTACTCCAGCTCCAGGAGAGGCCGTTCTAGCCACGCCTCCAGGAGGAGGTAGGAAGAGAGGCCCCCTACTCCTGCCGAAGCCTCAGGTAGGGGGATGATTCAAACGTTCTTGGCAAGCATGGCGGGACAATGGGGCGGATCCGTGGTCCGTGGCAGTCCTGAGAGAGGGGTACAGAGTTCCCTTCCTAGCGGACCCACCCCCTCTGATCCCCGACCAACGAGCAGAATAGCTGGCACCCAAGGATGCCTTGAAGAAGGCAGCATTACAGGAAGAGGTGTCAGCCATGCTGAGCAAAGGAGCATTAGAACTAGTCAAGGCCCCATCCCCGGGGTTCTACAGCAGGCTCTTCCTGGTGGAGAAGGCGACAGGTGGTTGGAGGCCAGTCATCGACCTCTTGGCCCTCAACAAGTTCATAAGCAAGACCAACTTCAAGATGGACACTCCGAAGTCAGTGATGGCAGCCTTGAGGGAAGGGGATTTCATGATGTCCCTGGACCTCAAGGACGCATACTTTCAGATCCCTGTCCACCCCTCCAGCAGGAAGTTCCTCAGGGTGAAGTGGGGTTCCCAGTCGTTACAGTTCAGGACCTTATGCTTCGGTCTGTCGACAGCTCCGCAGGTCTTCACGAGGGTCTTCACAATAGTGTCAGTCTGGGCACACGAGCAGGGGATCCGCCTGATCCGATACCTAGACGACTGGTTGCTGCTTTCAGCCTCAGAGGCAGCACTGAAGGAGCAAGGTGCGAAGCTGTTACGGTTCTGCAAGGACTTGGGGATCACCATCAACATGGAGAAATCACAGTTGATCCCCTCCACCAGGATGACTTACCTGGGGATGGTCCTGGACTCCCAAGTTGGGGAGAGCCTTCCCATCCGCAGAGAGGCTCGAGAAACTAGACCAGATAATCCTCCCCTTCCTATCGGACACTCCGAGGAGGGCCAAGGACTGGCAGAGACTAGTGGGCCACCTGGTATCATTGGAAAAGCTAGTCTCTCGAGGGAGACTCAAGCTAAGAACGGTTCAATGGAACCTGAAAGAACTGGTCCCCGAGAGAGTCTCTGCACAAGATAGTCGCCGTTTCCCCAGAGACGAAGGAGACCCTGAAGTGGTGGTCCGACAGGTCGAACACCCTTAAAGGGATGCCATTCGCGACCGCCCCTCCAGAGATGTTGCTCTTCACAGACGCGTCGAAAGAGGGGTGGGGAGCTCATTTCCTTGAAGAAACGGCGAAGGGAAAGTGGTCCCCCGAGGAGAGGACCTTGCACATAAACGTTCTCGAACTGATGGCGGTCCAGAGAGCATGCATAGAGTTCGTCCACCTTCTCCGAGGGAACACGGTGGCGCTCATGTGCGACAACGCCACCGTGGTAGCCTACGTAAAAAAAGCAGGGAGGACTAAAATCAAGGGAGTTGTGCGACCTCACATCAAAGATCCTGGAATGGGCCGAGAGGGAACACATCGAGTTCACAGCCAGGTTCATTCCAGGGAAGAAGAACATCCTAGTCGATGGCCTCAGCAGGGTGGGTCAAGTAGTGGGATCAGAATGGTCCCTACACCCGAAGGTGGCCCAGACAATCATCCTCAAGTGGGGGTCTCCGGTGATAGACCTGTTCGCCACAAAGCTCAACGCCCAGCTCCCCGTGTTCTGTTCTCCAGTGCCAGACCCAGCGGCAGCGTTCGAGGACGCCTTCCAGCACCTGTGGGACGGTCTCGACCGTGTACGCCTTCCCTCCCTTCGTAACTCTCAGACAAGTCCGCAACAGGGTTAGACGCGCAAAGAATCTGCAGATGACTTTGGTAGCGCCCTGGTGGCCGGAGAGAGAGTGGTTCGCAGACCTAAAGGAGTTAGCTTTCCTCCCACCGTGGCCACTGCCGGACAGAGAAGACCTTCTCTGTCAGCCCCACTTCAAGAAGTTTCACGAAAACCCTCGTTCCCTCCGCCTACATGCGTGGAGGTTATCGAGCGTCTCCTGAGGAAGGAAGGATACTCGTCAAAGACCGCCTCGAGGATGACTGGCTATCTGAGAAAATTCTCAGTCTCGATCTATTAAGCAAAATGGGCCGCATTCACAAAGTGGTGCGCCTCCCAGAACCTCAGGCCATTGGATGCTTCTATTGACAAGGTAGCGAACTTGCTTCTATTCACAAGTTAGCGGACTTCCTGGTTCACCTGAGACGACCTAGGGGTGTCTATCCCGGCCATCAAAGGAGTCCAAGCCGCGTTGGGTCAGGTCTTTCTCCTCAAGAGACTCGATCTAGGAGCTTCTCGGCAGATCTCGATGCTCATAAGGAGCTTCGAACAATCGCGTTCTCCACGTTCCTCTAGAGTACCGCAATGGGACGTAGCCAGAGTCATTAAAGCCCTATGTAGGCCACCCTTCGAACCCCTCAGGAACATTCATAACAAAGACCTTACCCTTAAGATGGTCTTCCACCTCGCCTTGGCCTCCGCTAAATGTGTCAGTGAGCTCCACGGGTTGTCGTACGAGGTTTCGCACTCGAAGGGTTGGAAAGACCTAAGTTTCAAGTTTTTGCCTGACTTCGTAGCCAAAACGCAGAATCCTGCTTCCTGGGACCCAGGTTCGAGGGTTTTTCGGTCCCAGAAATTCCGTGTTCAGACAATCCTGAAGATTTGTTGTTGTGCCCAGTCAGGTCAGTTAGAAAATACCTTGAAAGGACAGCCAGACTTCAGCTGGGGATTAAGAGCCTGTTTGTCTCTTTCGGCCCGGTAAAGAAAGCAGTGTCCAGGAACACCATCCCCTTCTGGCTGCGACAAGTCATAAAGAGAGCCTATGACAGTGACGGATCCACATTGCCTGGCAGACTGCGCTCCCATGACATTAGAGGTCTGAGCATGTCATTGGCCTTCGATAAGAACATGGCAGTGGGCCAGATTCTGAAAGCGGGTACATGGTCCAGACAATCCACTTTTACGGCCCACTACCTGAAGGACTGTACAAGGAAGTCTCTGGACTCCTTCTCCATCGGCCCAGTCATTTCCGCACTCCAACAGGTTTAAGGTTGAAGCCCTGGGGAAGCCCGTGGGAAGTAATTCCAAGAGACACAAGTTCCTTCCTTACTATTCCCCCTTTTCCTGCTTCCCCTCTGTTCCCTTTCCTTTTCCTCCGCCCATGTGAGAGTTGTTCATTGGAGACGCCCACGTTCGGATGAATTTCACAGAGGTGAGTTACATAGACACTAGAGAGTTTTTTGCGTAGTTCTCCCCGAGTCTCCTATCCCGTTTTATTGTCAGCTAGAACCTAGCCTCCTATCTAGGCTCAATCAATTGACATCTATCGGGTCTTCCGGCCTGTAAGTCCACCCCTGCCTCCTAAGGTGTAAGTCTCCTAAGAAAGTAGTTCGAGGTAAGTACTCCGTGTTGGAACAAATCACAAATTTTAAGTAATTTGTATCTTTCCTAACAGTACTTACCTCGAACTACTTTCGGGTTATTGCCCGCCCAGCCTTCCCCGAGTGTCTTACAGGAGTTTGATACCATAATTATCAAAAGCTTACTGACAACCCAGACCTAGCTCGATGCTCTCGCACGCTGACCCGGGTCACCTCAGGGTGAGTATCCATCCGCCACAGAGGGACCCACTAGAGAAAACGGAGATAGGGGAAACTACACAAAATTCTGGTCGGTTGGGAGGAGAATCCCAGATACTCCTAAGAAAGTAGTTCGAGGTAAGTACTGTTAGGAAAAATACAAATTACTTAAAATTTGTGATTTTTAGATTGGCACTCATCATTTCTTCTCTTTCAGGGAGGGAAAATATTTTCTGTATACTTTGCACGTATAATTCCTTTAACACGTTACATTCGTTACACTAGTTATTCCATTAGTCATTTATTCTAAATGAATGTCTTTTAGAATGTAATTGCGTCCTATTTCGCCCTGCAATTTGCACATTAAATATGCCAGAGTTCTCTTACTTGTTTATTTAAGTAAACATCATATCATTGTATGCTTACAAACAATGGATATAGTTGACACTTATATTGTTCCGACAATATATACAAACCGTGAGACCGTTTGTATATCTGGTGAATACTTATGTTTGTTCATACAATATATGCTAACCTTGAGGCCCCTTTTCTACTGTCTAGTATGACTCTTCCTTGCAGGGGGCAGGAAGCACTATCATTGTCTATGATTAGTGGTAATGACGGATAACGGTAACGTCATTTGTCTCAATGGTCCAGATGACCATAGAGAAATTGTCCCAAGGTTAAGGCACCTATGAAAATCCACAGATACAGTACTTTCTAGTAATTCTCTGGTAAAGTTCCATCAGGACGAAATGGCTTGAGCCCTAAAAACGGGGTGAGATAGCCATGTCGTCCTGATGGGCCCGCCCTCCTTTTCTATAGAAAAGGCCTTGGCAGGATCCCTCCCGAAACTACTATATCTGTAGCACCATGCTCAATGCTACTAGGAATAACCGCCATCTTGCATATGGCGCCATTTAGATACTCAATAGTAGTACAGTATGGGAGGAAGGGTAACCTTGATAACGGCTCCCCTTCTAATTTGCCACTCTTCCCCCTCGAGGCGAAAATGCTATTCGGGGTGAAGATTGCTATGTGTCATATCAAGATATACCTACGTCCCCTGATTTATGCGATATCCTTAAGTGAAATTTTAAGGATATTCATGCCAGGAGTTAGAATTCTGGAGACCTAAAGGTAAATTCTCTTGGAATATCACTGTAGTTCAAATATCCTTAGGAAGCTACTTATAGGAACCTTCCATCAGGACGACATGGCTATCTCACCCAAAAATAGATTTTTCGCTTCCCTCAAAATCCGTTTTACTACTCTATTTGAAATTCTCATAGGCTAGGATACGGCAGTACACAACTGTCAGCGCACCAACAGGAAAAAACTCACCCTTCGCCAAGGGGAACATGATAGAACTACCGTAAGCCAACATTAGAACATATGAATGAATGTAGCATAACGGACCAACGAACACGCCATCGAAGGATAGGCTAGGCCTGGATACGACAAGTCAAAAAAAATCCAGAGGCTAAAAGAAAAGGCAGTAAGACAGTCAGTAGCGAACTGACTAAACAAGATAAGTTAGCTCACCCTTTGCAAAGGGGAACTCCAAAAAACTGCGCCTTCCTAGCCCTGAGAGAATTCAAATGCTTGTTGCACGATGGCCAAGAGTCTAAACGGTCAGAGTACTGAGAAATGCCAACAAGTGGAACAAAAATCTCAGAGACTAGTATGACTGAGTAAAAACCTCCCTGAGGGAAGTTACCACTGTCAAAAAAACAGGAACTAAAGACCAAAAACAAAAATGGCGAGTTCGTGTCCAACTAACGACTTACTGTCTCCAGGCTAGGCAAGCCGAAACTGATACGAACTCAAAAAGACTTAAATAATAAAAATGCAATGTAAATGCTAACTTAGAATAAAGCCCAAAGCATTGTAATGCTAAAAAACTACTAGCTAACGTGAAACTTACCAAATAAACAAGTAAACACGAAAAAGAAGCAATCAGGTACGAAACCCAACGCCATGGCTAGCTGTACTCGAAGCACTCAGGCTTCCTCTCACGCAAAAGCTAAATTATAACTCCCCGAAGGGAACCAAAGCAAAAACATCTAAAACAAAAGGCAAAAAGAGGTAGGTACTCAACTTTGACGAAGAAGAGGAAGCCGACATGCAAAGAAAATCTTCAAAAAAAGGTGAAAAGAGCACACACAAAAATATCACACAGAAGCAAACAAGCTGCGGAGAAGGAATAAAGCAGCAGGGTCGTATGGGAGCACCGAAAGGTGATAGGATATGTAACGGCTCCTCACTTATCCTTCCCCTTAGAGGATTAGACTGGGCAAGGTCTATTCGGGGTGCAGATACCTATGGTTATCTTAGGATACGTCCCTGATTATACTTAATGTCTTCGGATAGTCATTCCGGGGGTAATTCTCTTATAATATCAATCGCAGAAATATTATACAGTAGAAAGTTGCTGGAGGAAACTTCCATCAGGACGACAGGGCTCGAGCCCAAAATTAATAATAATAATACAGTGAACCCTCGTTTATCGCGGTAGATAGGTTCCAGACCCGGCCGCGATAGGTGAAAATCCGCGAAGTAGTGACATCATATTTACCTATTTATTTAACATGTATATTCGGACTTTTAAAACCTTCCCTTGTACGTAGTACTGTTAACAAACTACCCTTTAATGTACAGAACACTTAATGCATGTACTACAGCACCCTAAACTAAAACAGGCACAAATATTAAAGGCGATTTTATATCATGCGTTTCCTAAACACCTAAAAAGCACGATAAAAAATGGCAACCAATGTTTTGTTTACGTTCATCTCTGATCATAATGAAGAAGCAAACTCATTTAGTGTACACATATATGTATAGGTTAGTTTTTGCATCGATTATATTGATTATACAGTATGTTGATTTTGTTATTACCAATGTTTTACTTAATTTTTCTTAGGACTTCCAAATGAAATGTTTTTCTTTATGACGCCGCCTGAAACGACGGCGTCATAAAGTACTGTACGCTCAGTAAACAACCACGCTCAGAACAAAGAAGGCATTTAACGCGCATGATGAAAGTGATAAATAATGATACAGTACAGTATTTACAGTACAAAGCATTTACAAAATATGTTACCTTACAATATAATTTACCGTATCTATATAAAATCATACAGTACTGTACAGTACATATTGTACGTAGCAAAGCAGGAAAACAATTTACGAGAGAGAGAGAGAGAGAGAGAGAGAGAGAGAGAGAGAGAGAGAGAGAGAGAGAGAGATTGTTTTACGTACGTACTGTAAATGTAAATTTTAAACGAAAAAATCAATTTACGAGAGAGAGAGAGAGAGAGAGAGAGAGAGAGAGAGAGAGAGAGAGAGAGAGAGAGAGAGAGAGAGAGAGAGAGAGAGATTGTTTTACGTACGTAAATGTAAATTTTAAACAAAAAAAATATGATAGGTTACAACATGTAGACTTTTAAAACCTTCCCTTTAACTTAATGCCTACAGTACTAAACTATAAAGCAGGCACAAATATTAAAATGTTAGAATATTAAAGTAAAAAATAAAGATTGTTACTGTACTCACCACGAAAGAAGTTCAAGAAAAACTTGAATGATGATGGCGATGAATTTGCTGCACAGTAGAAATGATGATGATGAAGCTGATGATGTCTTCTACTGTGCAGCCAATGATGTATTTTACGTCTCTTCAGACGGAGGTGTCTTTTCCTGGGACACCTCTTCAACTTCTTCAATTTCTTCCGAAGGCGTAGTAGCAGGAGGAACTGGCTCTTTTTTGCGAGGCTGGAAGAACATTGTGATCGGAAGTTGTTGCCGCTGCTTCTTTTTTCGATCTAAGAGCATCCTGTAGGGAGTCATGATGTCATCGACCTTGTTGGAGAATTGCATAGACCGAACCATATCCTCGTCCCACTCTTGCAACATTTCTTTCACCTCCTTTATATGGTTGCAGACCTTGGCAAGCCGTTCTAGTGTTAAGCCCGTTTCTTCGACATTTTCTTGGGTCTCTTCCTGGGTTTCACTCTCTTTTTCGCTTGCCAATTTCGTCAGGTCTTCGAGGTCTGCGTCAGTTAGCGGCTGGGAATGGCAGTCCAACAACTCGTCGACGTCTTCAGTCGTCATGTTGCCAAACCCGTCACCTCCAATTATGGCAGCCAACTGCACAGATTTGCGTACTGCAGAGTGTTGGATTTCAGCAGGTGTAAATCCCTCGTCGTCGTAAACAATCTCGGGCCACAACTTCTTCCAGCTCACATTCACAGTTGCAGGTTTCATCTCTTGAAGTGCCTTCTGAATATTCTTCAGGCACGTGGCTATGGTGTACTGCCGCCAGTACGCCTTCAAGTTAAAATCTTCATCCTCATCCTCTTGGGCAGCATCCACACACGCAACGAGGTCCGCCAAGGTATTCTTTGTGTAGAGGGCCTTGAACGCCCTGATAACCCCCTGGTCCATCGGTTGAATTAATGACGTGGTGTTGGGTGGCAGAAACTAAACCTGAACGCCCTCACGCGACAGGTCAGTTGCGTGTCCACCAGCGTTATCCATAAGGAGAAGGATCTTGAATGGCAAGCCCTTCTCTACGAGATATTCATTGACTTGCGGGATGAAACACTGGTGGAACCAGTTGGAGGTCAGCATCTTTGTAATCCATGCTTTTGGATTATGCATCCAGTACACGGGAAGGAGATTCTTATTTTTATTTTTCAAAGCGCGAGGATTTTTCGACTTATAAATAAGCACCGGCTTTAGCAAAAATCCAGCAGCATTGCCACACATCACGAGGGTAACGCGATCCTTGAATGCTTTAAAGCCAGAGGCTTTGGCTTCCTCTTTGAACAGGAAAGTTCGCGACGGCATTCTCTTCCAAAACAAGCCGGTCTCATCCCTATTAAACACTTGTTCCGGCTTGTATCCACCTTTGGCGATAATATTCTTGAACGTCTGGTTCACGTAAGTTTCAGCAGCGGCAGTGTCAGCCGAAGCAGCCTCGCCATGCAGGGAAACGCTTTTCAGGGCGAAGCGTTTCTGAAACTTCGCGAACCATCCTTTGCTGGCGGAAAAACGTTGTTTCTGAGGCTGGAAATCAGTGGATGTCCCTGGTTGAGGTTCATCTGCATCATCATCTTCTTCAGCATGGTTGCCGTTGTCGTCTTGAGGTTCCTTTGCAGCAAAATTCTCATACAAGCTCAAAGCCTTTGTTCGGATGGTGTTCGTATCCAAGGCTATGTTCTTCTTCCGGCAGTCGGCAATCCACACAGCTAAAGCACCTTCCATGCGTATGATCGTTTTATTACGCGTTGTAACGACTCGCTTCGCTGATCTGCTAAAGGTGATTGCAGCCGTCTTTCTAATGTTCGCCTCGTCCTTCTTGATATAGCGAACAGTGGATTCGTTGATTCCAAAATGGCGCGCTGCGGCCGCGTAGCTTCTACCGTCTTTTAACATATCGAGAAGCGTAACCTTCTCAGCAATCGTCATCATCCTTCGGTGGCGTTTAGGCTCACTACCAGCCTTAGTAGAAGCAGAACGCTTGGGAGGCATTGTACAGTAGGATTTAACAGAAAGTTCAACAAAAAGTTCAACTTAAAACAGTCGCACACAGCACAGATTAAACTTAAGAACGTCTACTCAGCGATACGGCGTAAGAGAAAGTGGCAGCGAACAGAGGCTGGAAGCTGGAAATGCGGGCAAAACACCAATCACAGGCTAGATAACAAAACTTGAGTTCTGATTCGTCATCTATCAGCGCTTGAACCAATCACAACCTGTCTTATATGATGCGTAGGTTACCAACTCAAAGTACAAGATACCCCGCGTATACTGTACGTACAGTATTAATAATAATAATAATAAATAATGATAATAATACAGTAATAATAATAATAATAATGATAATAATAATAACAATAGTAATTTTATTAACAACAACAACAATAATAATATCAATAATAATAATAGCTTTACGTATGCTATTTTATTCTTTTGTAGGATGTGTGTGTCTCTCTCTCTCTCGTACGCTTATTCGAAATGTGATTTTTGCAACAAAGAATTTTTCAATATTAAACTTACCCGATAATCATGTAGCTGTCAACTCCGTTGCCCGACAGAATTCTATGGAGGGATACGCCAGCTATCACAATACTAGAAGGGGGTGTACTTACCAGCGCCACCTGTGGCCAGGTACTCAAGTACTTCTTGTTGACACCTCCTCAATTATTCCTCTGTCGTGCTTCCGGCAAGACGTTCTGGGATACGCTTATGATCTTCGAGTATTTTCACGGCTAATTGGTGAAGTATTCTCTCAGATTTCGGCTGTCGCTTTACTGGAAACCTTCTTATATTAGCTAGATAGCTTTTATATAGTCCTGATTAACGGTTAACGATCTTTTGCTTGATTTTGGAACCCCCTTTGGCTAACTCTTTGGATTCAAGATGTCTGACATTTCGCAAGCCCCCTCCCATAGACGATGTAGGTCTTGCAATAGGCGTATTCCGAAGGCCTCGGTAGATCCTCACACCGCTTGTTCTGACTGTAGGGACAGGCCCTGTCAGTTAGAAAATCGATGTGAGGAATGCGCCGGACTTTCGGAACTGGAATTTGTCCGTCTTTTGAAATATTCAACTAAGTTAGAGAGAGGTAGAGTTAGGAGGAGTTCTTCTCACTCTTCACTTTTTTCCTCACCTCATGATCCCCTACCTTTTCCTACCCCTGTAGTGGCTACCCCCGAACCTACTGTTTGCCCTCCGCCTGATATGTCTGTTGTTTTGCGTGCTATTCAGGCCTTAGGCGATAAAGTAGAGTCAGTGGTAAGTGATCATAAGTCTCTGATGGCCGAAGTCAAGGAACTTAAGGTCAAGAGTGCAGTGGGTGGAATTAGTGCCAGTGCTGTGACGAGTGCTAGTGTCAGTGCAGTGCCAAGTGCTAGTGTCAGTGCCAGTGTGGTGCGTGAGGATACTTCTGTGCGAGCCAGTCGTCCTCCCAGTCCGGGACCTCTTGCAAGCTCCCAAGCCCAGGGGAGAAGCAATGTCGAAGGGCATAAGGGTTCGGCAGGCCTTGTTAGGCGCACAGAAGTATCCTCGGTGGTTGCGGGCGTGTCTTCCAAAGACCGTCACTCCCACCTGCAGACGATTGAGCCCGTTTTTTTCTCGTCCGCTGATCAACTGTCAGGGAAGAAACGTTGGTCTCAGGTCTCGAGACCACTTAAACGCAGAGTCCAGTCCGCGAGTGCTCAGCCAGGTTGCAGTCATTGGCTCAGCTCTGACTCGCCGCAGTCATCTGTCGACTGCACTCCGCCCAAGAGGAGTAAGGTTCTGCCACAACAGAGCTCGACTGTTAAGGCTTTACCTCAGCCTACTGTAGTTTCTGCCGACCCCAAGTGGACTCTTCTACAGTCCATGCAAGCACAGCTTTCGGACTTGATGCGTGAGTGTCGGGCTGAGAGTGTTGCGCCTCCGCCTCCGCCTACACTCCCTCCGCCTGCGCTTGCTCCGCCTGCGCTCGCTCCGCCTGCGCTCGCTCCGCCTGATCGCAGTACCACCTGCCAGGCGTACGATGTTCAGCCTCGTTCTGAGTTTGCTGTTCCCAGTGGTGTTCAGCCTCCGCCTTCTTTAAGGCAACCTTTACAATGGGATCAGGAGGATTATACCTCTCTTCCTCCGCCTCCACTTGCTGCTCCACCAGTGGTGCAACACTCGGTTGAGGTACAACAACCTCTCCCGTCCATGAGTCAGTCTCCTCAGCTCTCGCTGCAGCGAGCTCAACCCTCCACAAGGCAAGCACCACTACACCTTAGCCTTGCGCCTCAGGAGCCTCAGCTTGCGAGACATTTACCTTGTTCTGCGCAGCCTCTACCTCATCGCGCTCCGCTCACACCACAGGAACAGGAACTTGCTACTCCGCTTCCGCCAACAGCTCAGCAAGCGCAACCCTTGGGTTCAACCACTCATGCTAGGAGTCAGCCTCCTCCACCCATGCGCCTTCCTTCTGCTTCGTCTTTTATTCAGCCTTTGCAGTCTGAGCCTCAGGTTTTCCCTCAACAGTTACTTGAAGAGGAAACCACTAATATTGTTCCTACTCGTTCTGACTCTGCTGTTCAGCATTCTTGTCCGATCTCTTCGCTACACTCTGGTGATGAGGCGTCTGATGATGAGGCGGCACACCTGGATCCCTCGTCAGACGTGGATGAATCCAAGCCTTCTCCACAGTCTATTGACTTTCGTAAGGTCTTGGCTCTGCTTAGGGAGGTTTACCCAGACCACTTTGTCTCTGCTATTCCCCGCTCTCCGCCATCTGAGTTTTCGCTGGGCATACAACAAGCTAAGTCCACCTATACTAAGCTAGTCCTAGCAAGGTCCTCTAAGAGAGCGTTAAGGATCTTAGGGGAGTGGCTGCAGACTAAGCAACACCTTGGCAAAACTTCTTTCATGTTCCCTCCGACTAAGCTCACTTCGAAAGCGAGCGTTTGGTATGCCACAGGAGAAGCACCAGGCTTGGGAGTACCTGCCTCTGCCCAGGCTGACTTCTCAAGTCTGGTAGACTCGCCTCGGAGAACTGCAATGAGGCGCTCTAAGGTTTGCTGGACCTTCTCAGACCTTGATCACTTACTGAAGGGAGTATTTAGAGCATTTGAGATGTTCAACTTTCTAGACTGGTGCCTGGGGGCCCTCAGCAAGAAGACCTCTCCTGCGGACAAGGATTCTGCCATGCTATTAATGTCCTGCATGGATAAGGCCATTAGGGATGGATCTGGTGAGCTTGCGTCGATGTTTGTATCAGGGGTTTTGAAGAAAAGGGAACAGCTGTGTACCTTCCTTTCCTCCAGCATTACACCTTGTCAAAGGTCACAACTCCTTTTTGCTCCGCTCTCGAAGTTCCTCTTCCCCGAAGAGCTGGTTAAGGACTTGTCTGCTGCCCTGATACAAAAGGACACACACGATCTTGTAGCCTCATCGGCTCGTAAGTCTAAGGTTGCTACCTCAGTCCCCAAGACTTATCGCTCCCCAGTGGCTGATACCCCTGCTACGAGGTTCATACCGCCCTTTCGTGGTAGAGCCCCCAGCCGAGGAAGCTCCCGTCCAGACTCTTACAGGAGCAAGTCTAGGAAAGGCTCCAAGACATCTAAAGGAAGAAACTGACTCTCCGCATCTCCAGACAGCAGTAGGAGCCAGACTCAAGATCTTCTGGCGAGCCTGGGAGAAGAGAGGTGCAGACGCCCAGTCTGTCAGTTGGCTGAGGGACGGTTACAGGATTCCATTCTGCCTCAAACCACCTCTGACCACATCTCCCATCAACCTCTCTCCCAACTACAAAGAAGAGGACAAGAGGCTAGCATTGCACCAGGAGGTGTCGCTACTTGTGCAGAAGAAGGCAGTGGTTATAGTCCGGGACCATCAATCCCCGGGCTTCTACAACCGTCTCTTTCTTGTGGCCAAGAAGACAGGAGGTTGGAGACCGGTGCTGGACGTCAGCGCGCTCAACGCGTATGTCACCAGGCAGACGTTCACGATGGAGACGACGAAGTCGGTCCTAGCAGCGGTCAGACAGGAGGACTGGATGGTCTCGTTTGACTTGAAAGATGCCTACTTTCACGTTCCTATTCATCCAGACTCCCAACCTTTCCTGAGATTCGTTTTTGGAAAGGTTGTCTACCAATTCCAAGCCCTGTGTTTTGGCCTAAGCACAGCTCCTATGGTGTTCACTCATCTGATGAGGAATATAGCAAAATTCCTACACTTATCGGACATCAGAGCCTCCCTCTACTTAGACGACTGGCTGTTGAGAGCCTCCACGAGTCGTCGCTGTCTGGAGAATCTCAACTGGACTTTGGACTTAATCAGACAACCGGGTCTGTTAGTCAACATAGAAAAGTCTCAGCTCATTCCCTCCCAATCCATTGTGTACCTGGGAATGGAGATTCGGAGTCAGGATTTTCGGGCTTTTCCATCGGCCCCCAGGATAAGCCAAGCCCTAGAGTGCATCATGAGCATGCTGAAGAGGAGCAGTTGCTCGGTGAGACAGTGGATGAGTCTCACAGGGACCCTTTCATCACTGGCCCTGTTCGTCGAGCTAGGGAGACTCCACCTCCGCCCTCTTCAATTCCGTCTTGCAGCTCATTGGGACAAGGGTTCGACTCTCGAAGCAGTCTCTATCCCAATCACCCAAGAGATGAAGACCACTCTCCTGTGGTGGAAGAACAATCTCCTTCTCAGGGAGGGCCTATCGTTGGCTATTCAGACCCCCAATCTTCATCTCTTCTCAGATGCATCGGACTCGGGCTGGGGTGCGACCTTGAACGGACGGGAATGCTCGGGAACGTGGAACGAGGAACAGGGATTGCTCCACATCAACTGCAAGGAGCTTCTAGCAGTTCATTTAGCCCTGCTGAACTTCAAGTCCCTCCTGCTAGGCAAAGTGGTGGAGGTGAACTCAGACAACACCACAGCCTTGGCTTACATCTCCAAGCAAGGAGGGACCCATTCGAGGAGCCTATTCGAGATCGCAAGGGACCTCCTCATTTGGTCAAGAGGTCTAAACCTCACTCTGGTCACGAGGTTCATTCAGGGCAATATGAACGTCTCAGCAGATCGCCTAAGCAGAAGGAATCAGGTCATTCCCACAGAATGGACCCTCCACAAGAGTGTGTGCAACAGACTTTGGACCTTGTGGGGTCAACCTACCATAGATCTGTTTGCCACCTCCATAACCAAGAGACTTCCGCTGTACTGTTCCCCTGTTCCAGACCCTGCAGCAGTTCATGTGGATGCTTTTCTACTGAACTGGTCCCATCTCGACCTTTACGCATTCCCACCGTTCAAGATAATAAACAAAGTTCTGCAGAAATTCATCTCGCACGAAGGGACACGGCTGACGCTGGTTGCTCCCCTTTGGCCTGCAAGAGAATGGTTCACAGAGGTACTTCAATGGCTAGTCGACATCCCCAGGACTCTACCTCTAAGAGTGGACCTTCTACGTCAACCTCACGTAGACAGGTTGCACCCAAACCTCCACGCTCTTCGGCTGACTGCCTTCAGACTGTCGAAAGATTCGCTAGAGCTAGAGGCTTTTCGAAGGAGGCAGCCAGTGCGATTGCCAGAGCAAGAAGGGTTTCCACTCGTAGAGTCTACCAATCTAAGCGGGAAGTCTTCCGAAGCTGGTGTAGAGCCAATTCAATATCCTCTACCAATACCTCTGTGACCCAAATAGCTGACTTCCTTCTACATCTTAGGAATGAGAGATCCCTTTCAGCCCCTACGATTAAAGGGTATAGGAGTATGTTGGCTTCAGTTCTCCGCCACAGAGGTTTGGACCTTTCTTCCAACAAGGACCTTCAAGACATTCTTAAGTCTTTTGAGACGTCTAAAGAGCGTCGTCTATCCACTCCAGGCTGGAACCTAGACGTAGTCTTAAGGTTCCTTATGTCATCTAGGTTCGAACCTCTCCAGTCAGCTTCCTTCAAGGACCTTACCCTCAAGACTCTTTTTCTCGTCTGCCTTGCAACAGCTAAGAGAGTCAGTGAGGTTCATGCCTTCAGCAAGAACATTGGTTTCACGACCGAATCTGCAACATGTTCTTTTCAGCTCGGATTCCTAGCAAAGAACGAACTTCCTTCACGTCCTTGGCCTAGATCGTTTGAAATACCTAGCCTCTCCAACATGGTAGGTAACGAACTAGAGAGAGTTCTTTGCCCTGTCAGAGCTCTCAAATATTATCTTAAGAGGTCTAAACCTATTCGAGGACAGTCAGAAGCCTTATGGTGTGCCATCAAGAAACCTTCGAGGCCCATGTCCAAGAACGGGGTTTCGTATTATATAAGGCTTCTGATTAGAGAAGCCCATTCTCACTTAAAGGAGGAAGACCTTGCATTGCTGAAGGTAAGGACCCACGAAGTAAGAGCCGTAGCTACTTCGATGGCCTTTAATAAAAACCGTTCTCTGCAGAGCATAATGGATGCAACCTATTGGAGGAGCAAGTCAGTGTTTGCATCATTTTATCTTAAAGATGTCCAGTCTCTTTACGAGAACTGCTACACCCTGGGACCATTCGTAGCAGCGAGTGCAGTAGTAGGTGAGGGCTCAGCCACTACATTCCCTTAATCCCATAACCTTTTTTAACCTTTCTCTTGAATGCTTTTATTGTTGTTTTTATGGTTGTTACGGTAGGCTAAGAAGCCTTCCGCATCCTTTTGATTTGGCGGGTGGTCTATTCATTCTTGAGAAGCGCCTGGGTTAGAGGTTTTGTAGAGGTCCTTTAGTAGGGGTTGCAACCCTATATACTTTAGCACCTTTGGGTTGATTCAGCCTCCAAGAGGAACGCTGCGCTCAGTAAGGAAGACGAACTTAAAAAAGAGGCAGAGTAACGGTTCAATTCGACTTCCTTACCAGGTACTTATTATTTCATTGTTATTTGAGATAACTGTTATATGAAATATGGGATACTTAGCTATCCTTTAATCTTGTACACTGGTTTTCACCCACCCCCCTGGGTGTGAATCAGCTACATGATTATCGGGTAAGTTTAATATTGAAAAATGTTATTTTTATTAGTAAAATAAATTTTTGAATATACTTACCCGATAATCATGATTTAATCGACCCTCCCTTCCTCCCCATAGAGAACCAGTGGACCGAGGAATAATTGAGGAGGTGTCAACAAGAAGTACTTGAGTACCTGGCCACAGGTGGCGCTGGTAAGTACACCCCCTTCTAGTATTGTGATAGCTGGCGTATCCCTCCATAGAATTCTGTCGGGCAACGGAGTTGACAGCTACATGATTATCGGGTAAGTATATTCAAAAATTTATTTTACTAATAAAAATAACATATTATTGGATGCAGTACTACGTACGTATACATACAAAAGATTCATGGAAAAGAAACACATCCATTACATTTGTAGTACAGTAGTAGCCAGCAGCAGCCTTACACCATTCTAATATGGTATGACTGCATCTGATTTGCGTTTCATGTTCGATTTAATTTTACTACGTACTGTATACAGTACTGAATTATCGTATGATCACATTCTCTTTTCGTGTTTTATTTCTTTCTGTGCTGAATTATATATCATATGTAATGCAATGAACAATCAGTAAGAGCAGATATTACTAATTACAGTATTAATGGAATTACAGGTAACGAAATATCGTATTTGGGGGTCTTCAGATTTCGCGGTATTTTCGAAATTTCCGGAAAATCCGCGATATGTATATACGTATATATATGGGTTATGGAAAAAACCCGCGAAGTGGTGAATCCGCGATGGTCGAACCGCGAAGTAGCGAGGGTTCACTGTAATACTAATAATAAATGTGTCGGAAAATCTATCCTTTTGAAATCGTGGATCAATGAGAGACGGGAATGAATTAGCGGGGGGTTTGAGTATTATCTGCCATCAAGAGAAAATTTAACTACATTAATTGAGGTTCTTCGAGGCAGAAACTGCATTACCAGGGACTGGATAAAATGCTAATTATGTTCCATCAGAAATTTATTATCAGTCACATTGGATGGTAAAAGGGAAACGTGATCACTTATTATTATAACGAGTACTGTATATACTTTGTACTTAATCCTATTTTGTCATTGTGGAGTCAAAAGTTCTTTGATATACTGGTAGTCAGATAGGCTGCTTGCTTCTTCCCCCCTCCCCTCTCCATATGCCTACAACTGCACCAGTGTTGTTGGAGATTCAACGGACATTCCAAATCCTGCTGAAGACCTACTCCTTTTTAAAGAACTTGTGTTGTTATAATAAGGAACATAATAAATTACTTAAAGATATGTGATTTTACTTATCTTTTTTTCAGATGCCACCTTATAACACTCCCAAGAGTCTGGTAGACTCATCCATAAAAGCTCTCTGTGAGAATATCTCCCCCATTCTCCAAAGAGTCGATGCTATTACAAAGAAGTTTAATAAACCCTTGGTAGCTGTGCACATGAATGTAAACCCAAACCAAGACCAAATAGAAGCGTTCTTAAAAGGAGTGCCTTGCAAACCGGTGGACCCTAAGATTGATGGTTTAAACTTTTATAATGCGGGACAAATGATAAAATGTTCTGAAGAAATAACTACCCCATTTTTAGAGTATATGAAAGAATTGCCATTTGAATTTAGAAATAGAATTTTTACCGAGGTATTGAAGTCCGTGTGTTATGAAATAACTTCTTGTAGCTATAGAAATGACATAAGAGAAACTAAAAATTTGCTTGCTGTGAAATGTTTTTCTAAGATGAAATTTATGTTACTCGTCCTTATAAAGTGCTTTGTTTCTCCTAAAGCTATTTACACATTTGATATAAATGAATTAACTGAGGGATATTTTAGAATGATAAAAGAATGTATATTTGATAATGGAAAATATAAGAATGATGAATATATGTTCGAAATGCAGCAAATAAGTCACTGGGTGTTTGCAAGTACAATCATATCTTTTAAAAGTGGATTTTCATCCTTAACTAAAATATGTATGAGAAACTTAGCTAGTGGAGCCTTATTATGGAATATATGCTGTTATTGTCCTAACCTTTGGCACCTGGATATTAGTGGGGAGATGTTTGATTTACAACGTTACTGTGTCTATGAAGCAGCAGCTGGTGAATTTGTTGATGCATTGACCTCAAGCGGAAAAAGACTGTTTAAGGAGGCAGATTTTGTGGAGGCATTGGGTGGTCTTCATGGTAATGATGGACAAGGACATGGAAAATTTGATGGTACTGCTGAAGGGTGTTACTTTCTGAAAACTTTGCTACTCCCTAATTATAACTGGGAGGCAAGAGAAGAAGCTATCATGGTTGAAGAAATGATAAAGATTTTTGAAACATTACTGTATTTAGAAGAAGTGAGTGGTGTATGTCTGTATAATGTTTTGTGTAAGTTGAATGAATCAAAACGCTACAGGCCTCTAATGTTAAAGCTTAAAAAATTTGATGGGACAGCTGGAGGTCATCGACTAGTTGGTGTAGATCCAAAACGACTGAACAAAGTAAAGCTTTCTTGTGTAGAAGAGGTAGTTTTTGTAGCAAATGTTGTTATGAGACCATCCAATTTGCAAGAGTTGTTTCCTAATTTAAAACACTTAACAATTACTCCATATGATTCAAGAGCTTACACATTTCATAGTATTCTTCCTCATCTTAGTAACCTTGTGTCTTTAGATGTTGAGTTTCTTCATAGTTTATCTCTCGAAAATGTGTGCGAACTTGCCAAACAGTGTCGTTCATTAAAAAATCTGTCGATAACGTGCCCGGCACTTCTTGATGAGTTACCTGTTGCTGGTGGAATAGAAAATATTGCAGAGAAATACAGAAAGGTGTCGCCTTTTCATTTACGAGCTGACAAAGAAAAAGAGAGTGATTACTTCTCAGTGAAGTATTATAAGGAAGTCTATACTACATGTGATAGGAGCACAGTTTATTCCTACATGGAAAAGTTAAATACAAAAGTTTGTGCCTATATGAAGTATTTAAAGGTTATTAAGGAATCGTACTCTAGTAAGTCTAAAACAGATGGTGTAATTCCTGAATTTTCTAGACTTTCGAAATTACAGTTTTTTGGTTTGAAATACTTGGATAAAGATACCCTGTATCAGATTATTTTAGGTGCTCCGTTTTTGCAGGCATTTACTCTAGTTTTAACTCTAGGACCACACTCCACGATACAAATCAGTAATTCATATATTGGCCGATTGGCACCACATCTTAGAAGAGTTAGGGATGTTATTATTGCAGCAGAGAAACCTAATGACGATTATTATCTGGAATTGGATAGTGAATCAATTGCATATTTAATGCACTTTTGTCAAGATATACGTTCCATCAGCAGAGTTGGTGACTGGGATATAACTCCATCAGAAGTGGAAAATATTAATTGTTTTATGATGTGTGAAAACTTGGTTTTAAGAGTACATTAATATTTTTTAAATTTTACAACTGAGATGATGTTAAATAAATGTACAGCAGTATTATTCATACGTTTCATGGTTTTATTTCTATCAAAGAATACAGACCTCTTTCCTATTTGTTGTTATATTAAGACCAGAAGTTAACCATGGTACTCAATATTCCATATAAATGTTTATCATGACTTACAAAGTAATGAGTGAAATAAAATTGCACCATTACTTAAATTGAATTTACATGGAAGTTATTTGAGCAATTGATATCAGTTTCAGTTTTCTCCTTGGGGTGGATTTTGTTTGATAACTTTATCTGCTCTGATTCGGTTGTTTTCAGCTCATTTCTCCTGGATCCTTCGCATGCTCTCATCCTCTTAGAATGCCAACCCCTCATCAAATAATTTTGCACACAAGCCTGTCAGTCTGCAAAATAATTTTGACCTTTAACCTTTAGGCCTGGGACTTGTGAGATGGTTGAGGGGGAAAGTTTGACATAAATGACTCGGGTTTCTAACTACAAAAAATATTTTTGGGCTCAAGCCATGTCATCCTGATGGAAGGATCCTTAAGGTAGCTTTCTAAGGAATATTTGGCTACAGTGATATTCCCAGAGAATTTAACCATTAGGTCTCCAGAATTCTAACTCCTGGCGCGAATATCCTTAAATTTCTTTCATGGATATCGCATTATCAGGGGATGTATGCTTGATACGACACATAGCGATCTTCACCCCGAATAGCGTATTCGCTTTGAGAGGGAAAGTGGCAAATTTAGAAGGGGAGCCGTTATCAAGATACCCTTTCCTCTCGTACTACTGAAGGGTATCTAGATGGCGCTTTAGTCAACCCAGTGCGCTATTCCTTTAGTTGTAGCGGCCTCGCACTGTGATTTTCCCTGTTGCTCTCTCGTTACGCTTTGAATAATTGGATTTATAATGCAATCTCCAGCCTCTTCTGCCTCTGGAAAGTTGAGTATTGAATCTTTACAGCGTATAAATTTTAGCTCCTGCCTCACAGTGAAATTAGATTAATTTTAGGAGTGGGAGCATCGCCGATCACCGGAGGCGCCATGGGCGCTGTCATTCATAACGCATGTGTTATTTAGTTAGTCTGAATGCCTTTCCCGGTTTCAAATAGCATGAATATTTATGGAGCTATTCAGTTATATAATTCTAGGAAGTTATATATTATGTCGATTGTATTCTTAAAGTTTCAGTGATTTAGGTAACCAAACCTCGCCCGCGCTAGGCTTCCTAACCT
>NC_090764.1:64640255-64645255 GCF_036898095.1 Palaemon carinicauda | reverse complement strand
TTTCTTTTAATCATTATATCACCCAATAAGAAATGATTAACAGTATCAAAAGCCCTAGAAAGATCGATGAACAGGCCAAAAGCTTTTTCTCCCATTCTTGTGTATTTGTTTATTATTTCCTTAAAAAGTAAGCATGCATCACTAGTGGAAGTTCCCTCTTTAAACCCAAACTGCAATGAATTAAAACTAATTTTTTCTTCCATAACATCTAAAAGATGCATTTCAAAGAGTTTCAAGATAAGTGACGACTGCATCACTGGACGGTAGTTCGATGATTCAGAAACATTTCCTTTTAGGTCCTTTATTGTAGGATTAATATCCCCGCCAAGTAATTCCAGAGGGAAGTAACAATGACCATAACAGGCGTTCATAAAATCACACAACAAACTCAAAAACTGATCACTACCCCTTTTCAATAAAATAGCATGAATTCCGTCATGACCAATTCCATTTTTAAGTTTTTTAATCAACCTTTTTAATGTATCTAATGATATCTTAATGTTGAATTTTCTGTTATTTATCCAATATTCATTTAATTTCAATAGTAGTTCATTTTCTGGGAGTTCATTTGAACTGTTTAACCCTGGAACGGTACGGTGGGTCGTCCGCGACCCAGAGCGTCAAAAAAAAAAAAAGTTTTTCTCACGTGACTCACCCCCGTGACTGAATTTGTGGGTGATCGACCTGCAGTAGGTGTCTCGCCTACACGCTCTAGTAGTGTCCAGATGTGCATTGCTGTAGCTGTACTCCTTCCCCGATTTCTGAGACGCGTCGGGGTCGAGCGCGACCGAGTTTACCCTTCTAAGGTAATTTGCATAATTATTACGTATTATGAAATTGTCGTAGAATGGTGCAACTTGTATAGGTTATCAGTTGTGGAAAGTCTTGGTGGATTGTTTGGCTACCATGTGCATGATTTTTTTTTTAGTTAAAATGTCGTTCATCACCACGAGGACCATTTTACCGCGAGTGCCCCTTTTTCATTTTTTTGCCAAGTCATTTTTCCGTAAGATATTGCCAAATTGTGTCGTAAAACTTTTACTTTTTTAGTGTTGGAAAGTGTGTCTAGATGATCTGGCTACCCATGCGTGACTTTGTTTTTGTCAGATACGACGTAGTTATTGGTATATTGGGTATTTAACTGCGGTTGCCAATTTCTGTTTTTTTTCAATATTTGTAAAAATTTACTACGTAGTAAGGAATTGCCGTATATTATTGATTTTTTTTTCATATTTATGTGTTAGAAAGTGTGCCTTGATGGTTGGGCTAACACGTGCATGTCTCTTTTTTATCTGAGATGCCGTATATTAGAATGTTGGGCATTTTACCGCGAGTCCCCTTTTTTCATTTTTTTTCATTTTTTTGCCAAGTCATTTTTCCGTAAGATATTGCCAAATAGTGTCGTAAAACTTTTGCTTTTTTAGTGTTGGAAAGTGTGTCTAGATTATCTGGCTACCCATGCGTGACTTTGTTTTTGTCAGATACGACGTAGTTATTGGTATATTGGGTATTTAACTGCGGTTGCCAATATCTGTTTTTTTTTATTTGTAAAAATTTACTACGTAGTAAGGAATTGCCGTATATTATTGATTTTTTTTTCATGTTTATGTGTTAGAAAGTGTGCCTTGATGGTTGGGCTAACACGTGCATGTCTTTTTTTTTATCTGAGATGCCGTATATTAGAATGTTAGGCATTTTTCCGCGAGTGCCCCTTTTTATGTTTTGCATTTTTTTGCTTAGTCATGTTACCGTAAGGAATTGGCAAGTAGTGTCGCAAAACTTATATTTTTATAGTGTTGGAAAGTGTTTCTAGATGATCTGGCTACCCATGCCTATTTTTTTTTTTAGCCAGATATAGCGTATATATAGGTATGTGTTCGATTTTCCTGTGATTGCCATTTTTTCGTTTTTTCCCATTTCTTTCAAAATTACTACGTACTAAGGAACTATCACAGAGTAATGATTCATTTAGATGTTTATTTGTCGGAAAATGTGCCTTGATGGTTTGCCTAGCACGTGGCTGAAATTTTTTTTCTGAAATGCGTATAATAAAATGTTGGCCATTTTTCCACGAGTGCCCCTTTTTATTTGTTTTTCATTTTTTTACTTAGTCATGTTACCGTAAGGAATTGGCAAGAAGTGTCGCAAAACTTATATTTTTATAGTGTTGGAAAGTGTTTCTAGATGATCTGGCTACCCATGCCTATCTTTTTTTTTAGCCAGATATGGCGTATATATAGGTGTGTTCGATTTTCCTGTGATTGCCATTTTTTCGTTTTTTCCCATTTCTTTAAAAATTACTACGTACTAAGGAACTATCACAGAGTAATGATTCATTTAGATGTTTATTTGTCGGAAAATGTGTCTTGATGGTTTGCCTAGCACGTGGCTGAATTTTTTTTTTTCTGAAATGCCGTATATTAGAATGTTAGCCATTTTTCCGCGAGTGCCCCTTTTTATTTGTTTTGCATATTTTTGCTTAGTCATGTTACCGTAAGGAATTGGCAAGTAGTGTCGCAAAACTTATATTTTTATAGTGTTGGAAAGTGTTTCTAGATGATCTGGCTACCCATGCCTATCTTTTTTTTAGCCAGATATGGCGTATATATAGGTATGTGTTCGATTTTCCTGTGATTGCCATTTTTTCGTTTTTTCCCATTTCTTTCAAAATTACTACGTACTAAGGAACTATCACAGAGTAATGATTCCTCTAGATGTTTATTTGTCGGAAAATTTTGTTTACTTCTTTTTTGATTGAATATCATCAAATTTTTTTAGCTAAAATATTATATTGTTTTACATTTTTTTTTTTCGATTTTATTTCCCTTCAAAAAAATTTTTTTGGGTCAGAATTTTAATTTTATTGTCGTAAAATAATCGACAATTATCCAGCAACCCACCATACAATTTTTATGCATATTCAAGAATAATTAGATTAGTAAATAACACCTTGAAATTGACATACCCTTCCTACATTTCAAGTGGCAGATTAGGGAGTCTGAGTCAGTGTGGTTGGCGGCCATTTTGTGGACATATCCGAAGCGTAAGTTGCCCTATCTATATATATTCTTGTTCCCTATAGAATTTGTGATATTTTGGTATATTTTTACCTGCATAAATATCATATTATATATTAAATATATGTATTTTTTAACGAAATTTCTAAGTACTCAAAAAATTACCTTTAGATATGGCCCCTGATATAAATGTAATTTACAAAATAATGAAGATTTTTTTTACATATTTCTATTTTAGGATAACATATGTTTATTCCCTAAAAAAATTAGCCACTTCCTATTTCATTTGGGTACCCAAAAAAAATCATGAAATTTGGACAAATTTTTTTGGCCAAAAAAAGTTACCCTTTTTTTCTCATTTCAGATCTTCACCTCCATGGGTCTGACTTCATCCAAAATACATCAAGATGTGTCCTAAACATTCAAGAATCAATTCCTAAAAGGATTTGTGTATATATGTATAAACTTTTTTTTATGAATTTTTATGTAAGGTCTTTTTTTTCTACTTAATTTTTTAAAATATTTATAATAAATAGTTTTTCTGCAGATGAGTAGTATTTATCTTTACAGTTGTTTTAAGCATTCATTGAAGTTTTTTTTGGCAAAAGAAAAAAGGAGGTTACTGCAAAACTGATTTTTCAAGAATTTTTTTTTGGCGTCGGGGTCGCTCGCGTCCGAGTATACCCTTAAAGGGGTGTCCGAGGAGCGTACCTATCCAGGGTTAAATCAAACGATAGAAATTCATTATTAAAAATCTGTATTATATTTTCTATATTATTTTCCCCATCAATTATTTCTGATTGTTTCGCTTTGTTATTCTTTTTCCCTACATCCCCCCAGAATTGTTTCATATCTTTGTCCTCAAATTTTTCTTGAATCGATAAAGACCTCTCAGCAAATTCATTTCTCTTACATTCATTTAATGCCTCTTTGAATATTTTGCGACTTCCCCTCATTTGATCGAAATCTGGGCCAGCATGTATTTTTCCTGACCGCAACCACTTTAAATATTCCATTCTGGCAGTTTTGTATTTACATTTTACATTACGATTCCATCCAGGTATCACTTTATATTTACATTTTCTCCTTATTTCCCTTGAGTAAAGAGAGCTTTCCTCTTTTACAGACATTGCAAGTGCAGAGTAAAAACAATCAATTTCCCTGAGATGTTTACAATCTCTACAACTCAAAGAACAGCAGTCAAATGATGCATTACTTACAAAGCTACCCACTCTAGACATCACATTTGCTCCAATAAGACAAAGTTCATTTGAAGAAAGTTTATCCCAGTCAACATAGTACCTAATTTTTCCATCTTCAGGACCTAAATATGATGGTGTACAAGGACTTCCAGCATCAACAACCACTTCAGCTTTTACTGGCAAATGGTCCGAACCAATTATATCATACAATACTCTGATATTCTTCACATAGGTATCATTTTCCTTTCTCCCAACTATATGGTCTAACCATTTGGTATAGCTACCCCCAAAGGACAAAAATGTGAAAGTAGTCATCCAGAGCACATACATCAAAACATTCAAGTTGATTATCTTTCATAAAATCCGTCAAGTGATTCCATGAGCGACCAGAAAAAGGGTCTGCATTAAAATCCCCAATAAAAAATATAGAATCATATCTAATCTCAGTTAAAACATATTCAAGGTAACTAAGTGAAGCCAAATAATCATTCAAAGTCTCTATTCTACAAAAATCGCTTCGGATATATACATTTACAAACACAAGTAATTTTTGGTTATAAAGAACGGACATTACAATAAAATCCTTCTCTATAATAATCTGTTTGATATGAAGAGAAGAACTCTTTTTCCAAAGACAAGCTAACCCACCCTCACACCTACCGGAAAAAGACTCGATAGCTTTCTCCGAATAGACTGCCGGTGACCCTATTACTTCATAATACTCATCAATAAACTGTAAATCACCAAGTCTGTTTTCTGTAACAAATGTTTCTTGTAAAAA
>NC_090764.1:64615999-64627255 GCF_036898095.1 Palaemon carinicauda | reverse complement strand
CATTCACTTCTGGTAAGCTATCCGCGGACTGTGCATCGACGCAATTCAGTGAACGCCTCCCAAGACTACCTGAAACCTTAATCCGAGTTCGAGTCCCGGTCTAGGTTTAGCCGGAGCCTCAACATCTCGACTATGGCGGAGATGTTTTCTCTTACTTATGACGAGGAACACTCTTTTAAAGTTATGACTAAAGCCACCCTGCAATCTTTGTTAGCAGACTGCTACGACTTCTTGGTGACCAAAAGACGTTGCCGTAAGCATGTCTTATCTGAAGCCACTATCCGCCATGAGCCAAATAAGCTCATTAAAGCCTCTGCTTGGGGTCCGGACCTTTTCCCGGAGGACATGGTCAACTCGGTATTGAGCGAAGCTGCCAGAGTGAACCAGAGCCTCAAAGTCCGTTGGGGTCTCACTCCCAAACGGAAGTTCGAACAATCGAGCATTCACTCCCGGGGCAGAAAAAGGCTACGCCCTTATAGCTCTACCCAATTCCGCCAACCTATTCAAGTAGTCCAGTCGGCCCCGGTCTCTCAGGGCATCCAACCCTCCACCTCCAAGTCTCAGCCCCAAGTGAAGTATGTCCTCGTCCCTGAAAACCAAGTGGCTTCGAACTCGTTTACCTCTCCTGTTTATAACCCGGTCTATGAGTCCCGGTTTTCCTCCCAAGGATACCAACGAGGCAGGGGCCCCGGTTCGAGGGGTTCTTTTCAGAACAGAAGCAAAGGGAGATATTTCTCCCGTGGAAAAGGGTCACGTGGTGGCCGAGGCGGTAAAACCTCCAACTACTGACGGTCTTCAGGTAGGAGGGAGACTTTATGTGTTCCGGAGTCGCTGGAAATTCAGTCCTTGGGCCTTCAGCATAATCTCCAAGGGCCTGGGGTGGAGTTGGATAGAAGGGCCTCCTCCACCGAACAGATTCCATCAACCCTCAACACCGGACCTACTTTTGTTTACCCAAGATCTTCTTCGCAAGAACGCGATCAAGGAAACGAAATATCTGAAGTTTCAAGGTCGCTTATTCAGCGTTCCGAAGAAAGACTCCGACAGCCGAAGGGTCATCCTCGATCTGTCTCGACTAAACTTGTCCATTCAATGCGACAGGTTTCACATGCTTACCGTCTCGCAGGTGCGAACCTTGCTTCCCCGTGGGGCCGTCACCACCTCCATCGATCTTACCGATGCTTACTATCACGTTCCAATAGCGAGACACTTCCGCCCATTCCTAGGATTCAGACTGGACGACAAGGCTTACACGTTCAAAGTGATGCCTTTCGGGCTCAACATCGCGCCCAGAATCTTCACGAAACTGGCGGAATCGGTCATTCAGGAACTCCGATCCCACGGAATCCAAGTCGTCGCATACCTGGACGATTGGCTAATCTGGTCAGACAACGTCGAGGATTGTCTCAAGGCAACAAACGAGGTGATCCAATATCTTCAGTTTCTGGGATTCCAGATAAACTTCGGAAAGTCTCGTCTGACACCAAAGACCAAATTTCAGTGGCTGGGATTACGGTGGGACCTACGTTCTCACACTCTATGTCTCCCCAGGTCCAAGAGGATAGAGATTGCGAAAAATACCAAACGCTTTCTCGGGGAAAAGGTAACTTCCAGAAGGAACCAGGAGAGGATTCTAGGGTCCCTACAATTCGCTTCAGTGACAGACCTCCTTCTGAAAGCGAAATTGAAAGACATCAACCGAGTTTGGCGCTCCAGAGCGAACACCAAACGTCGGGACAAGAAGACACGCCTTCCTCCCATTCTTCGGAAGAGGCTTCTCCCATGGACAACCGCCAAGAGCCTATCAAAATCGGTTCCGTTGCAGTACCCCCCTCCAAGGATAGTCATCCACACGGATGCCTCCCTATCAGGTTGGGGAGGCTACTCCCAACACAGGAAAGTTCAGGGCCTTTGGTCTACAATGTTCCAGCAATTTCACATAAACGTCCTGGAGGCCATGGCTGTCTTACTAACCTTGAAACGTCTTTCCCCGGCCAAGAAACAACATCTGAGGATAGTCCTCGACAACGAAGTCATAGTCCGTTGTCTAAACAGAGGGGGCTCCAAGTCAGGTCCCATCAATCACGTGATGGTGGCAATCTTCTCCCTGGCGGCCTCAAACCAATGGCACCTATCCGCCGTTCATCTGGCTGGAGTTCGGAACGTTGTGGCAGACGCACTCTCCAGGACGGTACCGTTGGAGTCAGAATGGTCACTAGATCGCAAATCCTTTCAATGGATCCTCTTCCAAGTGCCGGATCTCCAGGTAGACCTCTTCGCGACGGAATCCAACCACAAGCTGAAATGTTATGTGGCCCCCAACCTGGACCCTCGGGCTTACGCCACGGATGCCATGTCTCTCGACTGGAACGCCTGGGAAAGGATTTACCTTTTCCCACCGGTGAACCTACTGATGAAAGTGCTGGACAAACTTCGAACCTTCAAAGGTCAAGTAGCCCTGGTGGCCCCCAATTGGCCCAAGAGCAATTGGTTTCCTCTTTTACTGGAGCTGAATCTCCACCCTCACCAGATTCCCAACCCGACTTTGACCCAGATAGTACAAACGTGCACTGTGTTCGCTTCCTCAAACATTCAGACCACCCTAACTTTATGGACTTCATGAAGTTTGCGGCACACAAAGGGGCTAACATAGACCCCCAGAATACTTTATTTTTAGAATCTGACAAGAGAGACTCCACTCTTCGTCAATATGACTCAGCGGTCAAAAAACTAGCTAAGTTTTTGAAAGATTCTAGTACTGACTTTATGACACTAAACCTAACGGTAACCTTTTTCAGAACCTTGTTTGAGTCGGGCTTAGCAGCCAACACTATTACTACCATCAAGTCTGCCTTGAAGAAGATTTTTCTAATCGGCTTTAATATAGATCTAACAGATTCATTGCTAGCTTCGATCCCAAGAGCCTGTGCCAGACTGAGACCATCTTCTCGTCCTAGCCCGATTTCCTGGTTTCTCAATGATGTTCTTAAACTAGCGTCAGAAACCGTCAACGATTCATGTGAGTATATCCCTCTACTCAGGAAAACTCTCTTTCTCGTGAGTTTGGCATCTGGCGCCAGGATTTCGGAATTAGCTGCCTTATCAAGGGATCCAGGCCACATAGAGTTCCTTCCGTCAGGAGAGGTCCTCCTCTCCCCAGACAAGGTCTTCTTGGCCAAAAATGAAGACCCTCAGAATAGATGGTCCTCCTGGAAAATCATCCCTCTCCTTCAGGATCCTTCCCTATGCCCGGTTACCACTCTAAAGTCCTTTCTATCAAGGACTTCCTATAAGACCTCGGGACCCTTGTTCATCAGGGAGCGGGGAGGGACTATAACTTTGAAAGGGATCAGACAACAGATCTTGTATTTTATTAAACAGGCCAATCCAGAGTCTTTTCCTCACGTCCACGACATTCGGGCGGTAGCGACCTCAATAAATTTTTTCCATCATATGAACTTTACAGATATCTCTAAATATACCGGATGGAAATCCCCCTCAGTGTTCAAGCGGCACTATCTTAAACAATTAGAGGCCCTTCAACTCGCTACCGTAGCTGCAGGGAGCGTGGTATCCCCCGGACAAATTCCTTCTAACTAATCCCTGAATCCTATATCTTCCACCTTCTTCCTCTTACCTGCCTCACTTACAGTTCCTACCTGAGTTCGGTTTGTTGTATCACACCCATGGGTGTTCCTAGTTCGTAACATTGCCATTTTATTATTGTTCAATTTATTCTTCCATACGAACTGTATTTCTTTAGTGTTCAAGTGTATGTAATTTGTTCCAGTGTTTGACCTTAATTGGTTTTGTTTTAAGTTAATGTTCTTTTGTCTTCCCTTCCTGGGATATTATACCTTATCATGCTGATGTTATTAAAGACGTCCGTCTTCTACGTTAACTTTTGATTAAACCACTGTTTGTTATGTTGATTTTTATTCGTTCCCATATAGTTAATAAAGTTTGGGTTCGTTTTCTCTGGTACTATTTCACTGCGCGGCACAGGGATTGAGCCCAGAAAAGGGATTTTGACGAAGGAAAAATCTATTTCTGGGCGAGAGACCTGTGCCGCCCAGTGAACCCACCCTATTTGCTCCCCCCCTGTTCAGACCCCAAACTTAAGGGTGCTGTAAGGAGTGATGGGCAAGCGTGGGTTGAGTTAGTAGTACTGGTCTGCGAGGCAGGGGAGGTTGAACGGCACCTCACTATTGGGGATTTCGAAGAGGAGAAATCTAAATGGTACGAGACCTCTGGTATTTCGCCCCAGTCTATACCGACACCATTAGGTGAGCGAGCTAGTTCAACCTAGCATTCCTTTACATTTTTTCTCTGGTAATATTAGCAGTTATATTCCTTTGAAATGGTGCATAAGGAGCATTTCACTGGGCGGCACAGGTCTCTCGCCCAGAAATAGATTTTTCCTTCGTCAAAATCCCTTAATTAAGCTCTGGACGTAAAGTAAATATTACTTTTCGAGATAATTGCTGTCTTGTGACAGAGCTGTGCCTCTACCCGGACCCGCCATTTTATGGCGTCGTTGTTGTTATGCATGTCTTATTTAGTTAGCCACAACAACGTTTCCGGCCTTATATACTAATCGATTACATTAGTTTATTTAGTCTTCATAGCTAGGAACTTTTATATCGTGTTTAGACGCTTTTTATCGGTCATCGATTGACCTCATACCAGTCGGCTACTATAGCCCCCAGGCCAGGAGCCTACATACAAGTGTTCATGCATGATTCATTAGTGATCCTAGACTAAGTTATGAAGATAGTGGCATTATTTTACAATACTTTTGACAGTGATGCAAATGTTTTTCGCCTTCAGGGACCATATAGGGGATAGGCTAGTCAGTGACTCTTTCTAGCCTAACCTAATGATAGGACCCCTATATGCTTCCTTCATCCCCTGCCTTGGCATTCCCTCTATTTAGCCTTGATTCCTTTTCTGAGTAAAGGGATTAATTGTCTAATAGAGTATATATCGCCTCTCTGTCCTCCCTAAAGGAATGAACCCCCTTTAGGGTTGCGTCCGAGAGTGAGGTTAGGCTAGCCCTACCTCTATGGCTAGGATAGTCTATGACTTTCCTGCGATAGCGATATGTCTTCTTCCTCTCCTAGTTCAGGACTCTTAGCCCTGCTCTAGGTTAGGTTAGGAAGGTGTCTCTGTTCCATGCTGAAACTGTACTCTTGCACCGTTTTAGCTGATCGGCCTGATCTTAGGTTAGGGAGTGTCCTCCCTTTTCCTTAGTGGCCGCTCTGGTACAGAAACCCTCCCTGGGAAGACTTCTCTCTTCTCCCTCCCCACCTATCTCTTGTATAGCCTAGCCTATGCTTAGGTTAGTTTATACCCATCTGTCCCCTGTCCTACAACTCCTCCTTAGGGTGGAATAGTAGGGCTACCCGAGCTTCCTTGTGCAGTCCGCTCTGGTACATATACCTTCATAGTGTCCTATAAGGTTAGTTACTAGTTTAGTTCTGCATATGAGAGTCCCCCCCCCCCCCTTTTGGGTGTTCCCTAGCCCTCCCTTGGGCTACCTTGCTCCCGGTCCCTAGTGACCCCTGCTTATGGATGTTAGAGCCTGCCTCTATCATGGGTACACCCTCTCAGGGAGGGGAAGGGACGCCTGGAATCCTGATGGTACTTCCTACATCCCTTCCCCCCTCCCCCCCTGTCTCTCTCACTATCCGGGTGCCGGTCTCTTGCCGCCTCTACTGTCGGCAATACCTGCCTCCTACTTGGTGACTCTTCCTAACCTTGCCGCCAGCCCCCCGTGTACCGAGGGACCGCCGGCTGCCGCCGGCTACTACCGGCGGCTCTCCTCCTCCTAGCTTGTCGTCCGCTTGCGGTCGGCCGCCGGAGTGCCGGCAGATACTGCCGGCAACCCGATACAGCCTTAACCATCCTTATCCCAGTCACCAATCTGGCATCCTCCGACTGCCGGAGCCGCCGCTCCCTGCCGGCGTTCCGCCGTTGTGCCGGCGGCCGCCATCCTGGTATTTGACTGACTTTGAACATTGTCTGTCCTAATGCCAGAATCTATGCTGGAGCGAGCTCCGGCATGCCGGCGGCTTGCCGGATGCCCCGGAGGCGTCAAGAATACTTGCACCCCCTTCCTGTAGCTATCATAGACAATGATAGTCCTATATCGCAAACAGATAAGCTGTTTCCGCTATTAAGGTCAGTACCTAGTACTGCTCTATTAGTGATCATGCTGTCTCTTTGCATTCTTCTAATTCCAGCATGCTATGTGCATCTTAGCACGGCTGGTTGCCAGAAGCAGTTACCTTTTTAAATGAGGCCTTCTGGCCCTTAACTGGGAACCGAATGAATTCGGTCCCAATCTTGTCCTTGGATTTTCCATGGAATTCCAAAATACTTGGAGTTCTAAGGAATTATATCCGGTGCCCTCGGTCACTCGGATTATCCAGGGACTAAGCTTATGGTAACCGGCCGGGCGAGATGCATGGAGCATGTTCTCCTTTACTATTTTCATTCTCTATGCATCACACCTTCATTAAGTTAAAATTAATAATTAATATTAACTTAGTTTAAGAGCCATTCTTATGACTCCCCCATACTCATTTTCTCTTTCTTCCACAGGAGGAGCAGATGAAGTGTGATTTCGCCTTCTGCGCTGTGAAACGCCCGCAGTTTTACGGGCATACGGCTTGCAGGACTCACGCCCCTTGTGCAGACAAGAAAGGGGATTTGAAGTTTTGGAATCCACTGGATTGTACGGTCTGTCAGGCTCACCTAGTTGAGGCCTTCCATAATCCTCCCTCAGCGGAGATTAGAGACATTTCTCGTGAAAAGCTGCGCAAGTGGGTGCGTGGCTTCCAGAAAAATGCTACCGGACCGTACCTGGCCACCGAAGAACTGAGGTCACTATTGTTCCCTAAGGCCTCCCCTGACTCAGTGGTACCCAAAGACGTGATCCCCACTCTCCAAATTACGGTGGAACCTGATGTAGTCATGGCTCAGTCCATGCACGAGTGTCGTTTGGATTCCGAAGATGACGAACAGATTTCGGATGTCTCGGAAGACACGGAGAAAACGCTTATGGCTCAAGGAGCCAAAGATGACGAAGACAAGGTGGAATACACCGAGTCGGAGCAAGAGGTCGCTCCCCCGTCCATCCCCCCTCCTACTCCTACACCGACGGAAATGTCTATTCCGTCTACCTCCTCGACTCCGGATCCTTCTTCTTCCACTCAAGAATTGATCCGACTGATTAGAGCCGTCATGGACGACAGGCTGAAGGAGAACCAGGAGTCCATCAGGTCGATGATAGGATCCAGAGAGCCGAAGAAGATTTCGGTCAAGGATCTCCCCGCTTGCTCTCATGCCAACCCGTGGAGGTATGCAGAGCATATGGTTATTGCGACCGGCAGGATCTTTGTCAGTGATAAGATCGGCACGGTCCCTTTGGAAGATGTGGAGTTCTTCCCAAGCTTTGAGGCCTACCCGGACTGTTACGTCCGGCTTCGTTCCGAACCTGCCTCGAAGGAAGAGACCGAACCTAAGGAAGAGATAGTGTTCGATCTCGCAAAGGCCCAGGCTATGCTAGCCTCCGCATTCAAGAGTAGAGGCTTTACCTGCTCTAAGCTTCCGGCATTGAGCAAGAAGCACCCTACTTACGTTGCACCTGAAACTGCGGTTCTTCCATTCTTGGAAAAGGCCTTAGCTGCATGCCTTAAAGCGGCGGACGAAGGGAAACCCTGCCCTGCACTGGAGGAGTGCAGACCCTTCTCCATCGTGACCCCCCCTGACGCTCGACACTGGAAAGATGTCCAACATACTTTCGTCGTGGGAAAGCTCGATCCTGACGTCGCCGGACGTCAGTTTAATGAAGACCTCCCTAAGCTCAACGATCACCTCCTTCGTCGGGAACAAGACACGAAGGAGAGGCTTGCGGCATCTCTTTCTCATCAAGTCCAACTTGAAGTTATGGCCTGTGACACTAGAGTACCAGACCACTACATGGTACTCTCCAAATCCCACTTACTGACTGTAATGAAGGACTTGTACCACTTCATAAAGGCTCGAAGAGCCTGTCGTGAATTCATGTTCGCCGGCGCCACCGTGAAACACGAACCCCGGAGGCTGATTTCCTCCAACATCTGGGGAAAGCACCTTTTTCCTTCTGACCTTGTGAAGGAAATCACTGACAGAGCCGCCACGGAGAATAGGAACCTTCTCCACAAGTGGGGCATGTCCAGGAAAAGGAAACCCTCTCAGGACGACGGACCTCAGCCTAAGAGGAAACCCCAAAAGTCAAAACCCCAGCAACGTCAGCAAAGACGTCAGTTTCCGGGACCCGCTACCTCCCAAGTGGTTGCCCAACCACAACAGACCTTTCAATTGGTCCCCCAACCGGTGTTGTCACAGTCACCGGTCTTCACCCCTGCCTTTGAGCAACAATCAACTACCTTTCATGCCAAAGGTAGAGGCTCATTCAGGGGTGCAAGCAGAGACGCATCTCGCCGTCCCTCCAGAGGTAGAGGAGGAAAGGGAGCTAGCGGCCGAGGCAGCAAGTCCTCGGGACACCAGAAGCAATGAAGTGCTTCCGGTGGGAGGAAGACTCCGCCAATTCCAGGATCGTTGGACCTTCGATCCCTGGGCACACAGCATCGTCAAGAAGGGTCTAGGCTGGAGTTGGACTCAACCACCCCCAATCTTCCAGCAATTCTTCCAACAATCAACCCCCCTTCTGGAAGAATATGTTCTAGACCTCTTGGACAAGAAGGTGATAAGGAAGGTAAAGTCCACCAGGTTCCAAGGGAGACTGTTTTGCGTTCCCAAGAAGGACTCAGACAAACTCAGAGTCATTCTGGACTTATCCCCCCTCAACAAGTTCATAGCGAACAACAAATTCAAGATGCTGACGCTTCAACAAATAAGGACCCTTCTGCCTCAAGGTTCCTATACGGTCTCTATAGACCTGGCGGATGCCTACTGGCACGTTCCAATGAACCATCACGCTTCCTCCTACCTAGGATTTCGACTCCAAAGGAAAAGCTACGCCTTCCGGGCCATGCCCTTCGGCCTCAACGTGGCCCCTCGGATCTTCACAAAACTGGCGGATGCCATAGTACAACAACTCCGCCTAAGAAACGTCCAGGTGATGGCCTACCTCGACGACTGGCTAGTCTGGGCTCCATCGCCCGAAGAGTGTGCAAAGTCTTGCAACGAAGTTACCCAGTACCTAGAACACCTGGGATTCAAGATCAACGAGAAAAAATCTCGCCTCTCTCCAGCTCAGAAGTTTCAGTGGTTGGGAATCCACTGGAATCTTCAGTCACACCGCCTTTCCATCCCCCAGAAGAAAAGGAAGGAAATAGCAGGGTCTGTCAAGCGACTACTGAAATCCAAACGCATTTTAAGACGACAGCAGGAACGAGTTCTAGGCTCTCTACAATTCGCCTCAGTGACAAACCCAGTGCTTCGTGCACAGCTAAAGGATGCCGCGGGAGTATGGAGACGCTCGGCATCCATCGCTCGAAGAGACCTCAAGAGACGGCTTCCAAACAGACTGCGACGCCTCCTAAAGCCGTGGTCGGAAGAAAAGGCCCTGAAAAGGTCCATTCCTCTCCAACACCCTCCTCCATCACTCAACATCCACACGGATGCCTCACTGGAAGGTTGGGGAGGTCACTCCCACCAAAAACAGGTTCAAGGTACCTGGTCTCCACTATTCAAGACGTTCCACATAAACATCTTGGAGGCCATGGCGGTCCTTCTAACACTGAAGAAGTTATCCCCGCCGCCCTCGATCCACATCCGTCTAACCCTAGACAACTCGGTGGTAGTTCGTTGTCTCAATCGCCAAGGCTCAAGATCGCCCCAGATAAATCAGGTGCTTCTCCCAATCTTCCGTCTGGCAGAGAAGAAGAAGTGGCACCTGTCTGCAGTTCACCTACAAGGATTCCGCAACGTGACAGCGGATGCTCTATCTCGGACAAACCCGATAGAGTCAGAATGGTCTCTAGACGCAAGATCGTTCTCCTTCATCTCTCTCCAAGTCCCAGAACTTCAGATAGATCTCTTCGCAACGAGCGACAACAATCAACTTCCTCTGTACGTAGCCCCGTACGAGGACCCCAAAGCAGAAGCAGTGGATGCCATGTCACTGGACTGGAACAGATGGTCCAAGATCTATCTGTTCCCTCCCACCAACCTTCTGTTGAAAGTCCTCTCCAAACTGAGAACCTTCAAAGGGACAGCGGCCCTAGTGGCTCCCAAGTGGCCCCGGAGCAACTGGTACCCCCCTGGTCCTGGAGCTGCAGCCCAAGCTGATCCCTCTCCCGGGCCCAGTTCTCTCTCAACAAGTACAGAAGTCGACTGTCTTCGCTTCATCATCGAAAATCAAGGACCTTCATCTCATGATTTTCTCTCCCTTGCCGCAAAGAAGAGGTTTGGGATCTCGAAGAAAAGTCTAGACTTCCTAGAGGAATACAAGACCGAATCCACGAGACGGCAATATGAATCATCCTGGAGGAAATGGGTCTCCTTCGTCAAGACAAAAAATCCTAAAGAAATCACGATTGATTTCTGTATGTCCTTCTTTATTCACCTTCATGGACAAGGATTAGCAGCCAATACGATTTCAACCTGCAAATCGGCCTTGACTAGACCAATTCTATATGCTTTCCAAATTGATCTGTCCAACGACATCTTCAACAAACTACCAAAAGCATGTGCTCGCCTACGTCCAGCACCCCCACCGAAACCGATCTCCTGGTCACTAGACAAGGTACTCCATTTCGCCTCCAACTTGGTCAACGATTCATGCCCCCTCAAGGATCTGACTCAGAAAGTTATATTTTTATTTGCTCTCGCTTCGGGAGCTCGAGTCAGCGAAATAGTGGCATTATCAAGAGAAGAAGGACACATCCTGTTTACCGATTCAGGAGAAGTGACCCTCTCCCCTGATCCGACGTTTCTCGCTAAAAATGAATTACCCACCAAAAGATGGGGCCCTTGGAGAATATGCCCCCTGAAGGAGGATGTCTCTCTATGTCCAGTAGAGAGCCTCAAGGTCTATCTTCGCAGAACTTCGAACTTTGGTGGAGGCCAACTCTTCAAAGGAGAAACATCGGGCAGCGACCTGTCACTGAAACAATTAAGAGCGAAAATCACCTACTTCATTCGCAGAGCGGATCCGAACAGTACACCCGCTGGTCATGATCCTAGAAAAGTGGCATCTTCTCTGAATTTCTTTCAGAGCATGGACTTTGAAAGCCTTAAAAA
>NC_090764.1:64603499-64608499 GCF_036898095.1 Palaemon carinicauda | reverse complement strand
ATATATACATATACATAGACTTGCATATAAATGTTTTTTTTACACATAGATAAGGGCTACCGTTATTCATATAAATAAACTGTATTGAAAGTCAAAAACAAGAATTTACCGGTCACCAGAAATGACCCTTTATGGCAGGTGTCTAATTAGGTTGGATCTCCGCCTAGTAAACACCTGACCTCAGCCCAGGTAGCTGGTATGGGAGCGTCATTGTTCTGTATGCCTCTATATGTATGTTCGTACATTTACTTTCCCCTATAAAATATAAAGAAACCTCTCTCAATAAATCAGTCCTCTGAAGAAGTATCACGAAACTAGTCAGGACTTAATCGTATATTTCGTATTTTCATTTTCCCTGTGGTTCTTCTGCACACACACACACACACACACATATATATATATATATATATATATATATATATATATATATATATATATCTCAGTGGTTCTCAAACTATTGTGAGATTTTTTGCATGGTGGTCTCTTTATAAATTTTAGATTACTCGGCAGACTTTTTTTAAATTGATTACAATTAACATTACAAAATATACCATACGGTTACTGAAACAACACATTTTTATCAAACAATTATGTATTCAGAAAATGGTAACATTAAGGTACTGAAACAAAGGTATTTTTTTGGAAACCATTACGTATAAAAACAATGGAAACCTTTATCTACTGAAACAAAAAACTTCTTTTTTTATTTGACAACCACTTAATTAATAAGAAAATGCCAATTATATTGAACAAAAACTTTTTTTTGGGGGGGCCAAAACATATATAATGAGACAATGCAACGTTATTTACCAAATGTACGTTCAATAAGATGGGTGCATTTGCTTTGCCTGTACCAATTCTTCTATTTTTGGCTTTGTTTCAGCCAGTGCAACTCTCATATCATGTGTTGCTTCTAATCTGTTTCGGGATTTTGATTTGATGGCAAGTAGTGTGGAAAATGCTGACTCACACTCATAGGTGGTTGCAAATGGAATCAACACTTTTAGTGCCATCTTTGCAACACTGGGAGAGGAATTTGTCATTTCAATCCAAAAATCACTACTGCACATTTCACGGAAGGTATGTTTTGCACCTGCATCAATCAATTAAAAAATTGTTCTTATATTGAATAATCCTCTGAAGGCAGATCATTAATAGAGAGTACAAAAGGGTTGTTGATAAACTGATAGTATTTTTCAAAGTTTTGTAGGTTAGGAAAATAATAAGTTATTTCTTCACTAAGTGATACATGTTGTTTCAACTCTATGATATCGTCTTCGACATTAAGCTCATTCTCATCTGTATATGTATTTAATTGTGGAAATAGGGCAAAACTATTCTTCTCTATCTTCAAAAGCCAAAGTTCGAGCTTCATTTTGAAAGCAGTCATTTTTTCATGGCAATGGAGCACTGTGATCTCTTTTCCTTGCAGTGATAAATTGAGGGAATTCATGGATTCAAATATGCCTACCAAAAATGTCAGACATATCGAAAACGGACATCAGAGAATTTTGAGTGGATGTCTGACTTAGTATCTACAAAAAATTGTTGAATTTCTTCACGTAGTACGAAAACTCTCTTCAATACTTTCCCTTTGGAAAGCCACCTTATGTGTGAATACATAAGTGTTTCAAATTCGGAATCACTTTCTTTACATAATGCCGAAAACAAACGAGAGTTAACTGCTTTAACCACCTCATCGAGAACATTGCTCAACTCATCAGGCATGGTTTTCATTACTAATGCTTGGCGGTGAATAGTGCAATGTGCACCAATAATATCTGGCGATATTTGCTTAACCAAAGTTTGAAAACCAGAACGACAACCAAGCATTACTGGAGCTCCGTCAGTACACACGCCAACAATATGTTCCCATTTGATACCTACTGTCTCAAAAAAGCTGTCCACTTTGTTACATATATCCTTTGCCGTTGTTCTGGAGCTGAGAGTTTCACAAAACAAAAATTAGTCTTCCAGGTGCTTGTCATGTACATATCGTACGTAGACGCAAAGTTGGGCTAAGTTGGAAATATCCGTTGTTTCATCAAGCTGGACTGCAAAATAGTTGAAAATAGAATTCTGAATCTTGAAGATCACCTGGGACAGTATGTTATCAGACGTCTCCGCTATACGCCACCTTACAGTATCATTTGACAGGGAGACATGCTTCAGCTTATCAAGTTCAGAACTTCCAAATACATTCGATATGATATCCTTGCAGCAAGGTAATATTAGTTATGCTCCGATGTTGTTGGGTTGTTTAGCAACAACTATTTTCCTTGAAACCTCGTAGGAGGCCATTAAACCAGACTTATTGTTCTGTGAAAACAAACCTGTGTTATCAAGTCTGCATTTGTGCAATTGTTCGGCTTTGCGCCTGAAGAAGTTGACATCTTTGTTTATTGAACTGTAATGCTTCGTTTCCAAGTGTCTCTTTAACTTGGTAGGCTTTAGAGAAGTAGATGCCAACACCTCAGAGCACAAAACACACACTGTGGTTTCTCTTCCCCTTTACAAGTCAATACAGTAAAACCTAACTTCAAATATGAATCATCATATCTCATCTTTTTTTGAGCCATTATAAATCTGAAGGGGAATAATAAAATTGTAACAATGAAATAGTAAATAATAATTCTTAACCGTGTATAGGCCTACCAGTGGTGGTAGTCTACAGTGGTAGGCTACCACCACTGGTAGTGATAATAGTAGGCTCAGTTCAGAACAAACCACTTCACTTCGCAACATGCGGCAACACACTGACTCTTAAGGAGTCATTGTACAAGCATGCCATTCTAAATTTTTATTATATCTTATTTATATTTTATTTTCTATTATATGCTAGTAACTATCCGTGACACGCACACACACATGCACACACACGAGTACAATAATATTATATGATTATTTTTTAATAAAGAGAGGGAGGAGAGTTAGGGAAGCAGTTTGGTTGCTTTGACGTGCATACGGAAAGATTGGTGCAGTACCTGTCTGTGTCATGTTGCATAAAACGCACTCAGCCGACAGCTAGTCAGTAGTGTACAATGTCCAGTGCTATCAAATGTACGATATAAAATCTATATTATTATAAACAAAACAAGTAGGCCTGCAATGATTTGGTCCCTTTGTACCATGTACGATACCATCGTTCGGTTTTGTACTGTAATTTAACTACATCCCTGGTATTATTATTATTGATTTTATAAATTTATAGATTATTCCCTTTTACTTACAAAAGGATTGCAAAAAAATGTAATGTAAACGGATTTTGAGCGAAGCGAAAATTCTATATTTGGGTGAGATAGCCATGTCGTCCTGATGGAAGGTTCCTTCAGTAGCTTCCTAGGGTATATTTGACTACAGTGATATTCCCAGAGAATTAGACTAAAGGTCTCCAGAATTCTAACTTCTGGCGCGAATATCCCTAAAGTTTCCTTTTAGGATATCGCATAATATCAGGGGACGTATTCTTGATACGCCACATAGCAATCTGCACCCCGCATAGCGTTTACGCTTCGAGGGGGAAAAGTGGCAAGATAAAAGAGGAGTTGTTACAAAATTCTGCTCCTCCGTTACTGTTTGGGTACTCAGATGACGTCATATTCGTCCGCCATCTTGGATGACGTCGTATCCGCCCGCCATCTTCATTCCTTGTAGCGTGATGCGAAGAATCTCCTTCTTGAGATCCGCATCCCTCTGCTTGATTTTCTCATCAAACATTGCCATCATAGCTTTGATGGCAGTCATAGTATCATCCGACTTCGGAGGTTGAGGAGTGGAGGATGTAGAGGGTCCAGGTTCTGGGGCAGGAACCGACAAAACGGAGAGCAATTCGACCCCCTCCTCTGACTCAGGAGCCAACGTTGACTCCTCTTCTTGACCTTCTGCCAGAAGGTCCTTTTCGGTGTCCTCTGACACCTCTGACATCCTTTCATCTTCTATGTGGATGCCCTTCATCGCATCCGAGACGTCTGAGTCGACAGATAGCTGGATGCACGGGATCTCAGGGTGAGGCTGAGGGATGACAGCATCTGCAGATGCTCTGGGGAACAGTAGGGTTCTCATGTGCTCACTAGGGAGGTAAGGCCCGGAAGAATTTTTCTGAAAACCATGCACCCATTTGCGTAGTTTCTCCCGAGCAATATCCCTAGACTCCGCAGACTTAGGAGTCTCAAACCCCTCATTTAGCAGGTCCTTACATACGGTACATACCTGCGGGTCCCAGTACCTCAGAGGTCCCTTAGTGATGGAGCAACGGGAATGTGTCCTACACCCCAGGTGACCGTAGAAGTCCTTGCGGCGAACGTTGCAAAACGCGCTCTCACACTTGACATAGTCCTCCTGTAAAGAGAGGAAAGGGAAATGAGTATGTTGCAGTCTATCACATTAGACTTAATATTATTATTATTATTATTATTATTATTATTAAATGCTAAGCTACAACCCTAGTTGGAAAAGCAGGATGCTATAAGCCCAGGGGCCCCTACTGGGAAAATAGCCCAGTGAGGAAAGGAAATAAGGAAATAAGGAAAAATAAAATATTTTAGGAATAGTAACAACATTCAAAAAAAATATTTCCTATTTAAACAATAAAAACTTTAAGAGAACAAGAGGAAGAGGAACTAGATAGAAAAGTGTGCCCGAGTGTACCCTCAAGCAAGATAACTCTAACCCAAGGCAGTGTAAGACCATGGTACAGAGGCTATGGCACTACCCAAGACTAGAGAACAATGGTTTGATTTTGGAGTGTCCTTCTCCTAGAAGAGCTGCTTACCATAGCTAAAGAGTCTCTTCTACCCTTACCAAGAGGAAAGTAGCCACTGAACATTTACAGTGCAGTAGTTAACCCCTTGGGTGAAGAAGAATTGTCTAGTAATCGCAGTGTTGTCAGGTGTATGAGGACAGAGGAGAATCTGTAAAGGATAGGCCAGACTATTTGGTGTCTGTGTAGGCAAAGGGAAAGAACCGTAACCAGAGAGAAGGGTCCTATGTAGTACTGTCTG